>NW_027041068.1:0-110000 GCF_037179485.1 Ochlerotatus camptorhynchus
CAAATGGTAAAAAGAAAAGTATTTAAAATCACTTAAAAACCGTCTTCGTAGTTTATGGCAAGGGGCAAGGCAGCTCCTAATCACGAGAAACTTCAGAGTTACTCTTGAGACACCTCGAGAAACTCACGTTGCCCAGGGAGTTAGTTTTCTCACATTTCGCATCACTTTTTTTCCACTTCCACATCCACGAATTCACTTCCTTTCATCAGCAGGTGATCATCTTGAGTCAAAAACACTACTGTCGAGGAATAATCTGCATCACCGGGGATTGTCTCACATTCATTTTCTCCCTCCGCAGGCACCGGCACCGGTTCTTCTTTCACTTTCAATTCTAAAAATATCGAACGTTTGGTGACCCCATATTCATAATGAGAGAAAACAGAAAAAAACAATGAAAATCGATTAAATTTCGAGCTACACCGAAGCAACGCAGAGTAGACATATCTCACTCAGTTTTAGCCATCATTCCTTTTTACCAATTCCAAACTACCTGATCTTTGGTTTAAGCAAACATTGGTATCTCTCTGTATGTGTACATATTTGATAGTGTGATAGTGGAGATTATGCTGTAATAATGGTGGAAAACCAGATTAATTTATTTTTTCATCGGTAAGTATCCAATAGATTTGTATATTTAAAACTTAAATATAAAAAAATAAAGATAATTGAAATAATGTAGAACATTTTTTTTTCTTAAGATATTGACTCCTTAGCACCTTGCTGTACTGGAGATAGTGTTTCTATAATAGTGGGATCCATTAGCAATGCATTCCACTATTATAGGTATCGGAGATACGGGAAGGAAATCGGACTGGACTTTAATTAATTGACTACGATTACAAGAATAACGTCTTTATTAGTCGGTAGTTGAATATAAACTGAAAAACTGAAATATTTCTTCTATTCTCATGGTTGCTTTGATCGATAGTAGAAGTGGTGCTAGAAACGTTGGATTTGCTCTACACTCCTCCTCAACGCTGCTACTGTAGACCACACTTCTTCCGAAGAACCTCAAATCGTACGCGTGAGAGGCTTTGTCAGGAGATCCGCGGCCATCGATTCCGTTGGACAGTACACGTACTTGATAACACTTTTCGTCTTCAAATCCTTGGCGTAAGCATGAGCATCTTTAGGCAGCTTTGGTTGTCCTGGAATAATGTAATTGTTTCTGCTTTCTCACCTAGGTCCTCCAGCAATCGTTCCAACCAGACTGCTTCCTGGATGCTTCCGAAAGGGCTACAAATTCTGCCTCCGCTGTGGATAGTGATACACAAGGTTGTTTTGGACACGCCCACGAAATTGTGCCTCCACAATACTGGAATACGTAACCGCTGTTGGACTTGCGATCGGTGCGACATTCAGCCCAATCAGCATCAGCGTAACCAGTTAGTCCAGATCGATCATTGTTACTGCTCAGCCTTAGCTTCAGGCCAATTGTCCCCTTTAGGTAGCGAACCATTCGCTCCAGTCTCGTCGGGTCGGACAACTCACCTTGCGACTCAAGATCGAGATTGCGCCGCAATGTCTGGCCTACTATTGACGGCAATGTACAACAGCTGCCCTACTACCTTTTGGTACTGTAAATGGCTGATACTTTAGCATCTTGAAGGCCGACGGAATCAACTACTTCCTCGATGTACTTCCGCTGACTGATGTGAAAATCTCCGCCTTGGTCCCGTTCTACTTCGATACCCACGTAAAACCTGACGTCACCGAGGCTGCTGACTTCGAAATTGTTTTTGAGAGTTCGCTCCAATGCGATAACCATCCGCTCGTTCTCGCTCGCTGCGATAAGGTCGTCCACGTAAACAAGAACACCACTTTCCGTCAATCCGCTTTAGATAAAGACAGGGATCTGCCTCACACCGTTGCAATCCATTTTCAACTAACACTTCGTTGAGCCGCTGGTTCCACGAACGGGCAGCTTGCTTAAGACCGTACAAGCTTTTCTCTAAACGGCACACCTTGCTTTCCATACCACTGACGGTGAACCCGGAAGGCTGCCTCATAAAGATCTCCTCCTCAAGGTTGCCGTACAGAAACGTCATTTTTACGTCAAATTGTTTGACAACCATTCTCCTCTTTGCAGCGACAGACATTTGGGTACGAAAAGTGGTCTGACGAACTACGGGCGCAAAGACTTGATCGTAGTCCGTCCCAAACCGCTGGCTGAATCCCTGAGCTACTAACCTGGCCTTGTAGCGTACGAAATTGCCTTCTTCGTTACGTTTATACTTATATACCCATTTGCAACCGATGGCACGGCCTCCCGCCGGCAAGTTGACCAAGTCCCACGTGTCATTTGCTTCAATGGACTCGAGCTCTTCAACCATAGTTTTATGCCACTGCACGCGGTGTGAGCTGGAAAATGCTTGCTTCAACGTTTTCGGCTCCTCCTGAATCGAAATTTCCGCCGTGCATGCATACCTTTTCGGATCGTACCAATATTCGTTCTTGTCGATCGTCATGGCGTGCTCTCCTCGTCACAAGGTTCATCAGACGAATGTTCGATTTTTTCTTCATCAGAGCCCTCTGGCAATTGCTCGTCATCAGGGTCATCGCGACAATCGTCGTAGTCCTGGTCATCACCATCGTCCGAATTACCATTTTCTGCGTCGCTCTCGACTTCCTCATCAGGCACCTCAGGCCCCACCAATTTGTAGCCGATCGATGGATGAACGAAATCTTCCACTGCTGACCCTGACTCGGGCCTGCAAGTAGCAAGAAATTTTACATCACGACTTATAGTTACCTTTCCATTTGCTATGTCCATCAACCGGTATGCTTTGGACACTTCGCTGTATGCGACAAACTTGAGCTTAATTGCCTTCCGGTCCAGCTTAACACGCTTCTCACATGGTACATGACAGTAGGCGTCCACATCGAACCACTGAATGTGTCCGAGATTTGGCTTCTTCCCGAACCACCGTTCATATGGTGTACCACTGATGGACCTCGACGGCAGTCTGTTTTGCATATAGTTCGCCGTCACTACTGCTTCTCCCCAGAAGCGATTGTCCAGATTTGTGTCGATCAGCATGCACCTGGCCATTTCAACCAGGTACCAATTTTTCCGTTCGGCTATCCCATTTTGCTGTGGGGTGTACGGTGCCGTGAACTGGCCGATAATCCCGTTTCGCTTCAGGAATGCTTGCACTTTCTTACCGATGTACTCACCTCCACGATCAGACCGCAGAATTTTAGGCTTCTTTCCGAATTGGTTCTTTACCAGCTCAACATACTCCTCCAGTTTCTGCATTGCTTCGGACTTCACACGCAGCAAATAGACGACAGTGTACTTGCTGCAGTCATCAATAAACGTGATGAAATACCGCCTTCCAGCAAAGTCTCTGCGGCCCAATCGTCTATGCCACACATGCACGCACTCGTTGCTCGTTGTTGCCATTGATACGCTTTCGTTCGTTTGACGCAGCACGAACAAATTTCCAACGAGTTCCACCACAGCGCACACTTTTTCGCCTTAAGAAATCTTGGCACCACTTGCATCGAATGTGACGACAAATCCCTTTTGCACAAGCCGCTTCACCGACAGCAAATTGAACTTCATCTCTGGAACGTATAAAGCACACTCTATCGGCACTTCACGCCGTCTTCCAGCCCCATTGAGAATGCCGATTTGACCAGTTCTGCGACCCTTCGAACGCGCTTTCATTCCGTTTGCGACCCAAACGTCCTCCGTAATCCCCTCTTCCAGATTATTGAAAAAATTCCGGTAATTGGCAATGTGGCAAGTCGCTCCGGAATCCAAAATCCACTGTTTTTCCGCTTCACTGTTACAACCCGTGAGGAACACATAGTTGTCATCATCTTCGTCACTCTGTTTTACGTGGTTCGCTTTGTGTTGCTTGGCTACCGCTTTGTTTCCTTTCTCCGCTTTCCATGCTTTTAATTTTTTGCAGGTCACTTTCTGATGACCCAATTTCTTGCAGTAAAAACACTTGCCTGGTCCGGCTTTGGAATCCACATAGTGAGCACCTTCTAAATCACCATCGCTTTCGTTCCGCTGCTTCTTCTTCTGCCACTCGTCGATGAGCTTCCCTTTCATCATATTCAGCGTCATCCTCCTCCGGTCTAGCTTCGATAGTAGTTACCAGCGTCTCATACTCTTCGGGCAGGCTACTGAACAAAATGGCTACCAGCCACTGATTGTCGAGAATCTTCTCCGGCTGCAAAGTGTTCAGCTTATCAAATAATTCAGCCATTTTCGATACTGCTTCAAACGAGGGGAACAGGATCTTTCAGTAATCAAAAGAATGCATCTTCGTCCTTGTTACTTTGTATGCTTTGTTGATAGCGACAATACTCGGATTTGTCTACCGGACTAATCTTCTACTCATTGTTCCCTAGTTTGAAGTGATTAAGAATAGGGTTCTGATGGAGTAATACGACATGCACTAAACTAAGGACACGGGGTATGCTACAATTGATCAAATTACTGGTCCCATTGGTTTTATGTTTCGAAGAGAGAAAAAAACTGGAAGAATCCCAAGCCATACAACTTCCTCAAAGTGCCAAGGTTGCAAACAGCATGTCGATTCATGGTCGACATGGGTGGTTCTCAACAATGATTCAGCCACCATTTAATGGGTATGGGTATCTACTTTTAGTTGACCAACCGGAACGGAAAAACCAAGAAAAATCCCAAGCAAAATGCGTGTCGATTCATGTTGACATGACTGGTTCTCAGTAATATGGCTACCAAATTTTAATATTGAGCCACTTTTTGAAAGAAATAACTATATACTTTCAAACGGAATAGACAGGGAACCGATTGGACCTGTGGTTGGCCAGTCGGAACGGTAAAACCCAAGAGAAGTGGCTCTGCGAAAATTCAGATTAACCTGGAAAATTGTTAGTTTCTGAAAGTAGACCCAGAGATCCGCATTTCTTTAAAATTTGTATACAATTATGAGCATAGAGGAAATATGCCTTCACCATATCACTTAATACGGGTTCCAATGGGGATTCCGTAGACGGATCCTGCTGGGGAAATCGAATACGGATTTCGATGGGGAATCCAAATACGGATCCCGATGGGGAAACCGATACGGGTCCTAATGGGGATTCCTTAGACGGATTCCGATGGAGATTGCGTTAACAGATCCCCATGGGGGAACCGAAAACGGATCCCGATGAGGGAACCGAAAACGGATCCCGATGGGGAAGCTGAATACGGATCCCGATGGTGAAACCGAATACGGATCCCGATTGGGAAACCGAATACGGATCCGATGGGAAAACCGAAAACGGATCCCGATGGAGAAATCGAATAGGGGTCGCAACTCCATAAGGCATTATAACTCATAAAAAAAAATAGAAAAACTGACACTGCTTAATTTTTATTAAAGAGAAAACTATAAAAATAAACTTTGTCAAAAGTTGACGAAATAAATAAATAAATTTAAGAAAACAAAACTGTATTCGAATATGAACTAGTCTACGTTGGTTGACGAAATAAATAAATAAATAAATAAATAAATGGGGAAACCGAATACGGGTCCCACCGGAAATTCCGTAGACAGATACCTATGGGGATTGCGTAAACGGATCCCTATGGAGAAACCGAATACGGATCCCGATGGTGGAACCGAATATGGATCCCGATAGGGATTCCGTAGACGGATCCTGATGGGGAAACCGAATACGCATCTCGATAGGAATTCCGCAGCCGGGTCCTGATGGGAATATTCGGTAGACGGATCCCGATAGGGAAACCGAATACAGATCCCGATGGGGAAACAAAATATGAATCCCGATAGAGAAATCGAATACAGATCCCCATGGGAAACTGAATACGGGTCCCGATGAAGAAACCGAATACGGGACCCGATGGGGAAGCTGAATACGTATCCCAATGCGGAAACCGAATACGGATCCCATGTGGAAACCGAATAAAGATCCAGATGGGGATTCCATAGATGGATCTCGATGGGGTAACCAAATATGGATCCCCATGGGGATTCCGTAAACTGATCCCGACGGGGAGTCCATAAACGGATTTCGATAGGTAAACGGAATACGGGTCTTGGTGGGGATTCCGAAAACGAATCCCGTTGAGGAAACTGAATACGGATCCCGATGAGGATTCCGTAGACGGATCCCAATGGCGAAACCGGATCTGGATCCCGATGGGGAAACCGAATACGGATCCCGATGGGGAAACCGAATACGGATCCCAATGGGAAAATCGAATACGGATCCCGATGGGAATTCCGTTGACGGGTCCTGATTGGGATTCCATAGACGGATCCCGATGGGGAAACCGAAAATGGATCCTGATGGGGGAAACCGAATACGGATCCCGATGGGGATTCCGTAGAAGGATCCCGATGGGGATTTCGTAAACGGATCCCGATAGGGATTCCATAAACGGATCCTGATAGCGTTTCCGTAAACGGATCCCGAGGGGATTCTGTAAATGGATCCCGAAGGGGATTCCGTAAATGGATCCTGATGGGGATTCCGTAAACGGGTCCCGATTGAGATTCCGTAAACTGATCCCGATTGGGATCCCGTTAACGGATCTCGAATGGGAAACCGAATACGGGTCTCGATGAGGATTCCTAAAACGGATCCCAATGGGGAAACCAAATACGGATCCCGATGAGGATTCCGTAGACGGATCCCGATGGGGTAACCGAATACGGATCCCCATGGGGATTCCATAAACTGATCCTGAAGGGGATTCCATAAACGGATTTCGATAGGTAAACGGAATACGGGTCTCGGTGGGGATTCCGAAAATGGATCCCATTGGGGAAACCGAAAACGGATCCCAATGGGGATTCCGTACACGGATACCGATGGCAAAACCGAATTCGGATCCCGATGATGAAACCGAATACGGATCCCGATGGGGAAACCGAATACGGATCCCGATGGGAAAATCGAATACGGTTCCCGATAGGGATTCCGTAAAATGATCCCGATGAGGATTCCATAAACGGCTTCCGATGGGTAAACCGAATACGGGTTTCGATGGGAAATACAAAATCGGATCCCGCTGCGGAAACCGAATACGGATCCCGATGGGGATTCCGTAAAATGATCCCGATGAGGATTCCATAAACGGCTTCCGATGGGTAAACCGAATACGGGTTTCGATGGGAAATACAAAATCGGATCCCGCTGCGGAAACCGAATACGGATCCCGATGGGGATTCCGTAAAATGATCCCGATGAGGATTCCATAAACGGCTTCCGATGGGTAAACCGAATACGGGTTTCGATAGGAAATACAAAAATGGATCCCGTTGTGGAAACCGAATACGGATCCCGATGGGGATTCCGTAAAATGATCCCGATGAGGATTCCATAAACGGCTTCCGATGGGTAAACCAAATACGGGTTTCGAGGGGAAATACAAAAACGGATCCCGTTGGGGAAACCGAATACGGATCCCGATGGGGATTCCACAAACGAATCCCGATGGCGAAACCGAATTCAGACCCCGTTGGGAAACCGCATATGGGTCCAGATGAGGATTCCGTAAAATGATCCCGATGGGGATTCCATAAATGGCTTCTGATGGGTAAACCGAATACGGGTCTCGATGGGGATTCCGAACACGGATTGCGATGGGGATTCTGAACACGGATACCGATGGGGATTCCGTAGCCAGATAGCCATCGCAATCCAGATGGTTACCCCATCGGGATCCGAATTCGGCTTCCCCACCAGGATCCATATTCGTTTCCCCCAACGGGATCCGTTTACGCAATCCCCATTGGGATTCATCTACGGAATTCCCATTGGAACCCGTATTCGGTTTCCCCATCGGGATCCGTTCACGGATCCCCATCGAGATCCGTATTCGGTTTCCCCGTTGGGATTAGTCGAAGGATATTCCGTAAACGGTTCCCGATGGGGATTCCTAATCGGATCCCGATGGGGATTCTACAAACGGATCTCGATAGGGATTCCGTAGACGGGTAAATAAATCCCGATGAGGATTCCGTAAACGGATGCGGATAGAGATATATATATATATATATATATATATATATATATATAATTAACTTTCGGGCCTTCGGACTGACCTTTTAAAAAATAAACTTCACTGGCTGAAGGCCTGAACTAGAATGCTTTTTATTTATTTAAATTTTATACATCGAGTTGTCTTAGTAGATAAGTGCACTGCTGGAATGTTATATGTACGGATGTGGGATGTTGGGTGTCTTCCAGCGTCAGCGGAACGTGTAGTGCTGATGGGTCGTGTGGTCGTCGTCTGCGTCTTCGTTGTTGCTATCTGCTGAGCTCTGGTCGTGGGCAAGGGAATGCTGATGTTGCTTGTTTCGGTGATTGTCGCTATACCGCGTGGTGCGGCTAAGTGTTTATCCAAGTGGGTTGGCTGGATCTGTTCGATAACTGCTCCCTCCTGAAGAACGGACCATCCGGGTTCGTTTTGACTGTGTGATTTTCGTATGCATGTAGAATGATCTTTGGACAGGTAGAGTATCAAAACGATGACAACGGCAACAATGATGTTCCAAGGGTTGAATTCTTCTGTTGTTTGTGCAGAAGTTGTAACTGTTGTCTGGTCTGAAGATGGATTTCCTTCAGTGTGGATAGTGTGAAATTTGTACTGATAGATTTGCCGATAACTTTTAATCCATACAATTGGATTATTACTGGCTGTTGTTTCCATACATATTCAATGTCTGTGAATAATGTATGATTAGCGTTGACAGTACAGTTCCGAAAAAATATAAGCGTGTCTCCAGATATGTTTCGGCTCGATAGCCCACAATTTGTTGCTACCGGAATGTTCTCGTCTCCTGTAATAATGATGTAATTACTGGAGATCCGTTTGACTTGTCTTCTTGTTGTGGCCTCTACGAGGTCGCAGCTGCCTGATATTCCTCGTAGGATTCTTGAATAGCATGTGTCCCCTGATACATCTCTGATGTGATGCTCGTTGCAGATGATACTCTCGCATATTGTTGTACATTCTCCGGTAATTAAGTATGTTGAGCGGTTATTAGTTAAAGCCTCATTAAAATTCAAGTTCAGCAATTTCCCATCCGTGGCAATCGGCTCCAGTAGTTGGTGTTCAAAGGTGTCTCTACTCAGCAACGGTATAAATATGATAAATATAATTTTTGATTGTTTATGTACGACAGTCAGGTCAATATATTGTATAATTTCTTCAATACTTCCGATTATAACCGATTATAACTCTTTTTCTAGTATTTTTGTAACTTCGTTGAGTTCTTCTGAGGATAGTATATCTTTGGAAATAATCTTGGCTTTTGACATTTGTATAGCCTCAAAAATATTGTTCACGTGATTTGCCAAAATATCAATGTTGAGATTTAAATTGAAAATTTCTTTTACAACTTTAATTTCATCTGAAATATTTTTACCGTTCATAATGTTTTGTCTAAATCTAAAAAAAATTGTTTTTTATAATGTTTTTTTGTTCATTGGCAGTTTTAATCATGCGATTGAGTGTATCTTGAACCTTGACATTTATTTTTATCTGTTCGTTATTTTCTGTAATTAAATCCTTATTCTGCTCTAATATGTTATCTAATTTCACGTTAATTTTGACTAAATCGTTGTGGTCTAAATTACCCGTTATAACTTTTATTATACTTCTGATTCCGTTAAAAAGACCTTTTTTGCTTCTTTTTGTAGGTGAAATATGTCTGAATGATGTTTCTATCATATCTAATTTTCTTGTCAACAGTAATTTATTATTACTAAAGTAATTTTTTTATACAACAGAGTCCGCAACATTGAACATTTTTAAATCTTTCAAAATGGTTCTAAGTTTGTCTATGATCAATTCTGAATAGCTTGTATCTATTACATGAAAAAATTTATGCGATCCTATCCTTATACGACCGATGCCAATTTGTAATGTTACTAGTCCGGGGTTGTTTGATAGGTCGTGGAGTTTGATAGGTCGTGGAGTTTGATTTGTGTTGTTGGTTGTGAAGCTTCAGTCATAGTCGTTATAGTCAGTATAGTCAATATAATGGTTCTCGTTATCTCCATATGGAAAGGAATTTTATATTTCTTACATTAGTGTTTTTGTTTTCGTTTCAATTTAGGCTTATGAAGCTTAATATTTCTTGCATCAACAATTGTTTTGAATCTATTTACTTTTACTACTGTTCTCTTAAACTTTGACTTGTTTTTTTTTCCCCTGGACTGTTTTATAAACTACTTCGTCTTCCCGGAAATTTGGCTCTTTTTCTCTATTTCTGTTGTGGTAATCTGTATCTTTTGTTGCTGTTTTCTCGAGTGTCACTTCGTCTATGATGTCTAGTCGGTTGTCAAACAGTTTGTCGATGTCTAATGGGAGATCGTCTTCCTCTATTTGTCCAAATATTATCTCAAATGGTTTTCGTGTGTACACTGTATGGATAGTTCTATTATACAGTCCCAAGGCAATTTGGAAAATCTTTTTCTGGTTTAAATCTTCATATTTATCTTTGATGCATCGAAAGATTTCACTCAGTGTGGAATTAAATCTTCCCACTATGCCATTTGTTTCACTATGATTGGAGAATGTATATTGAGTTTCAATATTTAGTCTTTGGAAAAGGGATCGGATTTCGATGGATCTAAGGGCTGGTTCGTTATCGGAAATTATTTTCTTTGGGATTGTGTAAGTGGTTAGTAATTTTATTAAACCAGCTCTTACATCTGGGATGGACCTCGATTTTATATGTATTAGTATGCCAAAACGCGAGAACTTATCGACCGCAGAAAGGTCGATTGATTTATTTTCTAAGCATGTTTCATATAAATTGACCTATTGTTGAATTTGTCGCTTCATGCCTGGAAAATAGTAGTATTTTATTATTTGAGCGTGGTTCTCTTGACTACCTCTATGAGCACGTTCATGTGTCTGAGTGATTACTTCATTCTGCTCCTCAGCAGTGCGTAAGTCAGTTAAAATCTTCTGACTTATCTTCACTTTGAAGGACTTAGATTTACTGAAGTAATTGCGATAAACTATTTGTAATAAACTATTTGTAACGTGTTAATGAGTGATTCATCGCACATTACGCAATTTACTTTACTTGGACTCATGAATTCTTTAAATAAGTTCAGAACTCGAACCACGGAAAAATCTGTTCGAGTCATCGTTCGCTTGATAACTTTAGGGAAGATTTCCTCGTATTCATTGGAATCTGATTCACCCTTTTTCAGAATGATTTGGTTACTGAAAAAGTTAATGGGTAGTTCCGTCATTTCGATCAGATCGTTTGCATCAGATTCTGCAGAGTGACATGTTTCGACATCTGCTGAATCGGTTTCATTCTCATTTGATAATTCGTTAGATGAGGCAGAAGCATCATTAAATCATTTATTCTAGACAATCCGTCGGCACCAATATTTGCCTACCTGGACGGTACTTGACATCGTACTCAAATTCTTGCAGCCTAAGTCTCCATCTGAGCATCTTGTCATTGGGATCCTTCAGACTAAACATATAAGTAAGGGGCTTATGGTCTGTAAAGAGCGTGAACTTCTTGTCGTATAAGCATGGCCTGAAGTACTTGCAACCCCAGGTGATCGCTAGAAATTCTTTTTCGATCACTGAGTATCGCTCTTCTGTTTTAGTACGCGTTCTCGAAGCAAACGCAACAGGTCGGTCTATGTGTTCAATTTTCTCACCCTTCCTGAGAGGTTTAGTTAATGGTTTCACAATTCGTGCGAAATCCTTAATAAAACGACGGTAGTATCCCAGAGTTCCGAGGAGATCTCTCAACTCTGTTTCATTTTTTGAAATAGGCCAATTTTTGATAGCCATTACTTTGTCAGGGTAAGGTTTTAACCTTTCTGACGTAACTAAATGGCCTAAATATGCCACTTCTTTGCATAAAAATTCAGACTTATCCATCTGAATTTTAAGATTATATTTTCGCAAAGCATCAAATACCTTTCGCAAATTTACTAAGTGTTCATGTAATGACGTGGAAAATATAATGATGTCATCCATGTACACCAAACATATTTTTCAGATTAAATCTCTAGGCCCTTTGCAAGGTGGATGGAGCGTTCTTTAGCCCGAAGGGAATTTTAAGAAACTCGTACTTTCCATGCTCTACCGTAAAAGCGGTTTTGCTGATATCTCTAGGATTTATCTCGATCTGGTGAAAACCCGAGGCTAAATCCAGAGTTGTAAAGTAATTACATCTACCGAGCTTGTCTAACACTTCGCTGATGTTTGGAATCGGATATTTGTCATCAATTGTCTTCTCGTTGAGCTTCCTATAGTCAACGACAAGTCTCCATTTTCTTTGTCCTGACGCATCCATCTTTTTGGGTACTTCCCAAATAGGTGAAGACCAGGGGGAATTTGAGGGTCTTATTGTGCCTTGTTGGAGAAGATCTCTAATTTGGCTTTGCACCTCTTCTTTTAGGCAATAAGGATACCTGTAACTTTTGGTGTATACTGGGATATCATCCTGCTTGTTAACTTTTCCGATTTAAGATGGAAAATCTGTTGATATTCAGTTATTAATTTAACTAAACCAACGCGTTCCTCTTTATTCAAGTGATCTAAACGCAACTGATCAAATAGACTAGCATGCGTCCTATTATCAGAATCTGGTTCGGGATCTAAGGGACATCCTGTTTCAAAATTATTTGCCTCAATGTCTCCCTTTAAAATTTCAACCTCTGTGCACTTATTTATGATATTGGTCACCAATAATTTCGCTGAAAAATGTTCAGCTTTGTAAAGGCCTGCATGAATAAAGGCCTTGTTCTCGAATAAGATATCTTTGGTTATTAGAAATTCTCCCTTTTCTTGACACAGAGGTTATTCTATTATTCTTGTTTCATTGGCATTGAATTGGAAATTGAAAATTTCTGGGAATTTTTCCTCCAAAATTATTTTTGTAAAAGGAAGATGTAATGTATTTGTATTTACTGAAATCATTGCATTTAATACACTCAAGGACTCATATCCTATTAGTCCATCGAAAAAGTCATGAAATTCATAGATAAGGAATTCTAATTCCCTTGTTCCCTGAATTCCATAGAAAGGATTTAATAGCATGAAATGATCTATTTCGAATTTACATTTCACATTTTTGACTTTCATCGGGATCAGTTTTTATACACAGTTCCCAAATTTGCATGACGAGGAATAATAAATTACTTATTAGCTCCTGTGTCAATTAAAAATTTAAGAGGTCCATTTTGACTCTCTATTGTAATAAATTATACAAAATCAGTTTTTACTCTAGTTCTTGTATAGTCGGGGCCGTGTGAAAATTTACTTCATTGTTTAATTCTTCGTCGAGATAATCTTTACCTGGAGTAGAATCTGAATAATCATGGGTTACTTTTTGATTCGCTATCTCATGATTTAGTCTATAAAGTTGTCTGGACTGGCTAGTTCTGGCAAGTTGATTATTAAACGGTCTACTCGGCCCTGCAATGGGTTGAGAGTTCACATTGTTGTTTGAAATTTTTGTTTCCAGTCTGTTAGTTGTTTGGTTTGTTGTTTGTTTGTGACCGGGTTTATCAACGAATTTCACTAATTCCTCGGGATGCTGCCACTGGGCATCCATCTGAATGTGTGTGGAGATTCCGGTATAGCAATCACTAATTGCTGTGTAAAAATTCCTGACCGAGTTTTTATTCTGTTCAAGCACAAATAATTTCTGAAGTAGGGTGGACAATTCAAGTTTATCCCCGTAGATGATTTTTAGTAGGTTTTTAGTTTTTCCCTAATCAAGTGGAGTCGATGCATTTTTTTCGATGATTTTTTTTTTTCATCGGATGAAAAAAAAATCAAGATTTTACTTTCGCTTTTTTGAGTTTATTGATTATATTTTTCCCTTTTTTTTCGATGATTTTGTTTTTGTGGCTGGCAACGAAAATGGGAAGAAAGTGAGAATTTTTTTCCTCTTTTTTTTAATTTTTCTATACATTTTTTTTTTCTTTTTCGATGACTTTTTTTTTGCTGGCATCGAAAATGGAAATAAAATTCAAAAATGTTTATTCGCCTTTTCTATTATGTTTTTTGTGTGATGATTTTATTTTGTGGCTTTCATTGACAGTGGAAAAAAAAAAATTCAAGATTTTTTTTATTATTATTCGCTAATATTTTATTTTTTGTAGCTCGCACCGAAAATGAAAAAAAAACTAATTTTGTTTTTTTGCCGTTTTAAATTTTTCGATGATATATATTTTCTTTTTCGATGATATTAATTTTCTTTTTCGATGATTTTTTTTTGTGGCTGGCATCGAAAATTTCAATATTTTCTTTTTGCCTTTTTTAATTTTTTTAAAATATTTTTTTTTGTTTTTTGATGAATTTTTTTTTTTGTGGCTGGCATCAAAAATGGAAAAAAAATTAAGAATTTTGTTTCACCTTTTTAAATTTTTTGATATCATAGTTTTTCGATGATATTTTTTGTGGGTGGCATCAAAAAGGAAAAACAATCAAAAATTTTGTTTAGCCTTTTTAATTGTTCGAAAATAGGTTTTTTTTTCTTTTTCCATGATCTTTTTTTTTTGTTTTGGCTGGCACCGAATATGATAAAAAAATTTCAATAATTTTTTTTTTCGCCTTTTTTGATATTTTTTTTGTGGCTAGCATTGAAAATACAAACAAAAGTCAATAATTTTTAAGCCTTTTTTTAGTTTTTTTGTGGCTGGCGTCGAAAATCAAAAAAAAAATGTTTTTTTCGCCTCTTTTATTTTTTGATTGTTTTTTTCTCTATCCATGATTTTTTTTGGCTGGAATCGAAAATGGAAAAAAATGTTCAAGAATTTTGTTTCGCCTTTTAATTTTTTTCTTTTTTGATGATTTTTTTTTGTTGCTGGCATCGACAAGAATTTTTTTTTCGCCTTTTTTATTATGTTATTTCTTTTCGATGATTTTTATTTTGTGGCAACATTGGAAAAAAAATCAAAAACGTTGTTGCGCCTGTTCTTTAATTATTCGATATTTTTTCATTTTTCATGGCT
Source organism: Ochlerotatus camptorhynchus (assembly GCF_037179485.1). NCBI lineage: Eukaryota > Metazoa > Arthropoda > Insecta > Diptera > Culicidae > Ochlerotatus > Ochlerotatus camptorhynchus. The sequence continues at coordinate 14,968 of NW_027041068.1, forward strand.
CGCATCAAAAATGAAAAACAAAAAAAAGAATTTATTTTTCGCCTTTTTTTAAATTTTTCTATGATATTTATTTTCTTTTTCGATGATTTTTTTTTTGGCTAGCATCGAAAATTTCAATATGTTTTTCGCCTTTTTTTTTTTTATTTTTTGACAATAGTTTTGATTCGCCTTTTTAAATTTTTTTTGATGATTTTTTTTGTGGCTGGCGTTGAAAATAGAAAATAAAATTTCTATAATTTTTTTCATCTGTTTTCAATTTTTCGACAATAGTTTATTTTGCTTTTAGCTTTTCTTTGTGGTTGGCATCAAAAATGGAAAAAAAATTTTTCAAGGATTTTTGTGTTGCGCCTTTTTTTTTAATTTTTCGACTTTTATTTTTGTTTTTCGATGATTTTTTTCGTGTTGCTGGTAGCAAATATGAAAAAAAAAAACTAAAATTAAATAATTTTTTTTTTCCTCTTTTAATTGTTGGATAATTTTTTTTTCTCTTTTTATGATTTTTTTTTATGGCTGGCATCGATAGTAAATTTTTATCTTATACCCCGTACAGACTATGGCTTATATCATGTAATATAGGCTGTCTTGCAATGAGCACTCATACATCTAGTTTTCACTGGAAATCCTATATTACATGATATAAGCCATAGTCTGTCCAGGGTATTAGAGATGACATCAGTCGACCATTTCCTGGATAGAAAGACACAATGTCTATAAAGTTGTCAAACAGAGCTCGACAGAATTATCCAAAAATTCCGTTGCTGGCTCCGTTAAGTGAACTATTTAAACAGTTTTCAGATTTATGTGATAGTGAACAGCAGGTTTCGTTTACCTTGTTTTAGAAACTTCGACCAAAAAAATGTGTGTTTACTAAAGATTCATCGGCATTGAATGTTTGCGTTTGCATGATTCATGAAAACAGCAAATTTTTGTTTGATGCTTTACATAAAACAGCTTGTTTTTAAAATTGCAACACGGAAAAAGATTTGAAAAACTATTTGGTGAACGAATTAGTATGTGTAAACAGTACAGACGATTGCTTTTTGCGATCTTGTGATCAGTTGCGTGATTGATTTTATTGGACAATATTTGGACCAACAGAAAATTGACAAAATTAAATTAAATTTCTGAACAACTTCTCCTCGATGCGAAATAATAAGCAAGGAAGATGATGTGAGCGAATTTTTAGAAGGCTTAGAAAATCAAATTGAATAATTCATTATTCTCCGATTTAATATCCCGTTCACATTATTACATCACATAATATAGCTGTCTTGCAATGAGCACTCATACAGATTTCCAGTAAATACTAGATGTATGAGTGCTCATTGCAAGACAGCGTATATCACGCAATATACGCTGTCATGTGAACGGGGTATAAACACCGACAAATCGACATGAATGACCATAGCCAACACAATTAAATATCTGACCAAAGCACACTACTAACATCTGACTCCGTGTTTGCGGGAAATATTTAGCTAAGCCATGAACCCACAAGTAAAAGTTATGAATTGGTTCGTGTCTGATCTATTCTGGACAAATTATTTCTATCTAGATCAATATATCCTATGGTTTTGACATTTAAATCTGCCGTTTACGATTTTCGGGCATAGGTCAGAATTAAGTGTCATGTCGGTTTGTCGGTGGTATAAAGTTGAACAGCAATTTAAGTTTATAAGGATGGAAAAATAAAATTTGGTTGCAGGGAAAGAAATAATGTGTCAAATGGATTTGCTGCGAACTATTTTTGTTTGATCCAAGGTTCGATCGAAAGTCATTATTTTTCAAGGCACTAAGTAAATATTCACCCTTTTGTAGTTTACTACAATGAAGGTTTCTCTTTAAAAGTTTAAAATTTCATTGTAATAGCAGATATGAAAGATCGGTTTTCACGTTTTAATGTTAATTACTTTAAAAAATTAAATATCTGTCAGATGGTTGCGCAGCCCAAGTAACAAGTCTGGTTTTATGAGGGTTCTGTAGACCATGATTTAGACTTGTAGAATGCTATAAAACCTCTATAAAACTTGCAATGTTTCTTGGAAGAGAAGACGATAATTTCCACACACGCAGAAAAAAACGGGTACACGACGTTAGGCATACGGTCGTTAGGCATACGGACGTTAGGCATACGGACGTTAGGCATACGGACGTAAGGCATAATGTACGTTAGGCATAAAGGACGTTAGGCATAATTGACGTTAGGCATAATTGACGTTAGGCATAATTGACGTTAGGCATAATTGACGTTAGGCATAATTGACGTTAGGCATAATTGACGTTAGGCATAATTGACGTTAGGCATAATTGACGTTAGGCATAATCTACCCGATGAATTCCAGAAGGATGATAATGGGGACCGTCTATTGATTGCTGACTTCGGTGACAATAATGAAAGAGCCTTAATTTTTGGAACTCATGAAAACTTGCGACGTCTTGGACAGGCAAAGTATTGGGTTACAGATGGTACGTTTGCCACAGTTCCTTGTTTGTTTCGGCAACTCGTCACTGTTCATGGAAGTATCGCTCCCTCACATCAGCAGACGGTTCCGCTAGTTTTCATTCTGATGATAACAAAAACAGAATCGTTGTATCGAAAAGTATGGCAGGAAATCCTGGAAGCAGCAGGTATGTTTTTTTTTTTTGGTATTGAATGAAAAACCACAGAATTCACCATTCTTCATTTCATGAGCTGTTCTTTGGCATCATATTTTATTCAACCTTAGCTGTTTTTTTTTTTTGTTATTGAATGAAAAATCACAGAATTCACTATTCTTTATTTCATGAGCTGTATTTTGAGGAAAACTTTTTCTTTTTTGACAATTGCAATATGTGTGTAAGAATATATTACAACAAATGTGTGATTTTTTTTAATTTCTAGATGCGATTGATTTCAAGATATAGTTCAAAACTATGCTGAGTTTTCATTGCCAGCTTACTTAACCACTATCGCTACTAAACTTGGATCTAAGTAAATATGTAGCTACTTCACTTATGATATGATAAATAATGGATTCAAAACTGTGCTTATTAAATAAACTATGTTTGTTTAACGTGTATCATTTTTTATTCAACGTTTAGCCTAATATAAGCATTGTTTACCATGCTCGAAACAGGTTTCTAGAGTTGCACAACAGCAAAGAATTTTATGCCTAACGTCCATTATGCCTAACGTACATTATGCCTAACGTCCATTATGCCTAACGTCCGTATGCCTAACGTCCGTATGCCTAACGTATTTATGCCTATTGGGGTACACTCGAAAAAAACATAGGTGAATCAAATAAAGTTCGTTTCACTTCAAACAAAATTTTGAATAGAATATGGATCAATAAAATTGACAGAGTATCAACAAAAACATTGAGTTGAAATAATTATACTAACTTTATTGAATTGATCATCGGTTATTATTGATTCAAACAAAATGTTTGCTTGGATCAAAATGAAGCATTTTTTGAAGCTATGTACGTTTTTTGTTGTCTTGAAACATCATTTTAATTATTTAAGAATCGTTTTATTTTCAATGCCCAGGTTGTAAAATAAATATTGCAAATAACATGTAAAGTAGTAAGAAGTACATAAGTCTTTGTTCGATTGAGACAATTGAGCAGTCACTGTTTGTCACGTTCGCTTAATTAAGTTGGCATACTCGTCATATTCGCCAGAGCCAGAGCCATTCTGGTGTTGATTCTGATGTTGTTGGTGTTAATGTTGACTATTTGTGTTGCTGGAAGCGAGTGCATCTGCTGTAAGTGCAGCGATGGTGGCTGATGGTGACAATGATGGTTCAACAAGAGATGGTTCTCTTAAATTTTCTGAGCCAGACGTTGTGGGTGGAAATTGGATGATTTTGCTCCTGGAAGTTTGGTGGAGCCATATTTTGGAGGAATAGTGGCCACTACCGGATAGGGGAAAATTCATGTGGATGGACACATATTCAACGGTGGAGGAATTTTAATCGGCATCGGTAGCTGTTGTTTGTCTCAGCTCGGATTGCTTGGATGATGTTACATTACTTTTGAAGGTTCTCTTGCTGAATAGGAGGACTTGGCGTCAGCAACTGGATTGCTACAACTCAGCTTGTTGTTATGGTTTGTGTCCACTGAGCATATCCGCATCTGGAAATGTGAAATAATAGAAGATTCGTAAATACTTATTTTGAAAGTTTCACCTTCCACCTAGCTGGTTCTCCTGGTCGAAACACATTTGAAAACATGTGGTGACGATCTTCATGAAATGCATGCCGACACAGACTCACAGTTTGACACATGCAGTTCACATAATTTTATCGGTTTGATTTAAATGGAGTGTTGCATTTATTTAAAACATTTTTATGAATTGAATCAAACATAAATATCGTATTAAAAAATAACAACATGTTTTTATTTATTTATTTTATTTATTTGTTGTCAATCAGTGTAGACCGTTTTACAAAAGTTCTGTTGCCTTACATGCTATTTTAATTCATACATTTTATTTGAAATTGTCAATAAATGTAAATAACATATTGTAGGCGCTTACCAGGTTTTCCTACGTTGTGTTTGATGTTTGTGTTCGTTTTTCCTCTGTGCGGTAGCAGCACAGGTAATGTGGGAGAAGTTTCTCTTTCCTTTCAGGTACAGTGGTCGCACGAGCACCAGAAACCGGGAGATTCCAGGTAAGCGATGAAAAATCACTATAACTTTTATACACTACACTTTATTTCCTTTTTAACGCACTACTGTACAGAAAAAAAATAACTCCGCACTCAAGACTTTTATTTTTGATCTTAATTATCACACTACAAAAACGGAACTAACTGATCGATGGCGAGTATGGGAAAGTTAACACCTCAATTCGTTGCCTTCGGGTTTATTCGTGCCTGTGTTGCTAGTTTCATCCGGCGAAATTCTAATTATGTCGACCTAATTACAGTGAGCATCACAAATGAGGAAAGTTGCATGCAAGTGATACTCAAAACTAGTTCATGTTGATGAGTGTTTCAACATATCCGCCACCTTGAATGATTATGTCGTTCAATAAACGTCAACAGAAAAAGGCTAACGTCAACAGCAATAGTCTAACAACATTACAATTCTTATTGAACATTACAGGGGTGAGTATGAGTTATTTTAGGTTTTTTCTTATATTTTTAGGTGAAACCTTCTCAGGACTCGGGAAGCGTAGCGGTTGTTTGTTCATCTCGTAAGTCTTCTTCAGGAACCACAGCGGTCTGCGGCAGCTGGCAGGGTACTGGCTCGATTCGATGTTCTTCCTCAGGACACGCTGGCTGCGGCAAGAGGCAAATTTTGTGGATTGCCCGTTTGATGATCCCCTTTGCTGTTCGTAGGCTGACAACACGCACTAAATCGTCTTTTCCAGGATGCACAGTCACGATACGGGCAAGTGGCCAACGGATTGCTGGCAGTGACTCATCTGCGACGATGACCATGCGACCGGGCTGGATTTCGTTGTTGCGTGCTGCAAACTTCGTATCCCGCAGCATCTCCTGCAAGTGTTCCTTCCTCCAGTGGCTCCAGAATTTTTGGACGAGCAGCTGCCAGTTTTGGTACATTCCGAGAGCACCAATCGGTTGATTCTGGTAGTCTGGGTCGGGCAAGGCGGTCAGTGATGTTCCGATGAGGAAATGTGCCGGCGTCAGCGCTGCCAGGTCGTTTGGGTCGTCGGACATGGGTAGCAGAGGGCGAGAGTTCATGGCAGCTTCAATTTGGCTCAAAATTGTATAATAGCGTTCAAATGTAAGGTGAGTGCTTCCGAGTTGTCGAAATAAATGTTTTTTGGCAGTCTTGACCGCCGCTTCCCAAAGGCCACCGAAGTGTGGTGCCTTTGGGGGAGTCAAGTGCCACGTTATTCCATGCAGGGCACATGTGGAGGCAATTTCTCCCTGTTCTTTCTCGCTACGGAATCTGGCAAACAGTTCTGCTAGTTCCCCTTTCGCTCCCTCGAAATTCTTTCCATTATCCGAATGGATATGAGTAGGGATTCCCCTTCTCGATATTAATCTTCGCAAGGCGGCCAGAAACCCTTGAGTGGACAAATCTCCAACTTGTTCCAGGTGGACAGCTTTAGTAGCGAAGCAAATGAAAACTGCCAGGTAAGCCTTTGCGGGGGTGGCGCGCTTATGAATTGGCTTCAAATATAGTGGACCGGCGTAATCAACACCTGTAACTGCGAATGGACGACTTTGGATGACCCTCGAAGCTGGTAGCTGTCCAATTTGCTGTTGTGCAAGGACCGGACGATGACGTGAGCAGCGAAAGCAGTTCCTGACGATGCTTTTGACCAGATTTCTGCCATTGAGAGGCCAGTGTTCCTCGCGTATCGTGGACAGCAGAAGACGCCCGCCACAGTGGAGAAGTTGACGGTGGTAATGCTCACCGATCAGCTGGGAGAACGGATGATTCTTAGGGAGGAGGGCAGGGTGTTTCGATTCGTAAGGAAGCTGCGAAAGATTGAGCCGACCACCAACACGCATGATTCCCATTGGATCCAAAAATGGGTTTAGGCGTCGAGTGAACGAATGCTTCGGAACTGGATTTCCTCGTTGCAGCTCCCTGATTTCTTCCTTAAACGCATCTTGTTGGGCCAAACCGACAAGGAGTGTATTGGCATTGGCAAGCTCTTGAACGGTAAGTATTTCTGGGCTAATGTGGCTCTCTTGGGGGGATGCAAGTGGCTGGGTTCTGGCTTTAGAACAAGTTCTGCTTGCGAAGCGAAGGCAGTAACCGATTGTGTGTAACAGTCGTGTGTAGGATGACCACCGCAGAAACCATGGATTAATGCTGGGTATGGTTTGAACTGATACGACAACGACCTTTTCTTCCAATTCTTCCTCAGGTGCGGTGACTGCATGCGAAATTGGCCAAGTTTGCTGAGGATGCGCCAACCAGACTGGGCCATGCTTCCAAACTTCGCTGCTGATAAATTCATCGACCGACATCCCACGAGACACTAGATCGGCTTGGTTTTCCGTTCCAGATATGTGATTCCATCTTCCTCCATGGGTATAGTGCTGTACTTCAGACACTCTATTCGCGACAAATGTCTTCCATGTGCTCGGTGGTGCGCGAAGCCAGTACAGACACACCGCTGAGTCGGACCAGAAGTACGATGCCGATACGTGTACGCCGATAGACTCCTTCGCGCGATGATGTAGATGCGCCGCTAATACGCAAGCACATAGTTCTAGCCGGGCGATGGACAGCCGTTTCAAAGGAGCGACCTTGCTTTTCGAAGCTAGTAATCTTATTTTCACTGTTCACTGGGTGTTTATACAGCGAACGTAAACGCATGCTCCATAGGCAGTTGTCGAGGCATCGGCGAAGGTGTGTAGTTCCACGCTGGCGTCTGGTAGGAATGCGTAACGGTCAACTCTGTAGACGGAGATCTTCGGTAGCTCGTTCCGAAACTGTTCCCACTTCACTCGAATGGCATTTGGCACCGGATCATCCCACTCACAGGCAAGCGACCACAACTCCTGAATGAGAATTTTTGCTTTGACGACGACTGGTCCAATTAGACCAAGAGGATCGAACAATCTGACGATGTCAGATAGGATGGATCGTTTCGTGGGAGGGTCATCGCGTGTCTGCACTTGAAAATCGAAGCGAAGTTGATCCATCTCCGGTTCCCAACGAATGCCCAGACAATAGCATGAAATGATCTATTTCGAATTTACATTTCACATTTTTGACTTTCATCGGGATCAGTTTTTATACACAGTTCCCAAATTTGCATGACGAGGAATAATAAATTACTTATTAGCTTCTGTGTCAATTAAAAATTTAAGAGGTCCATTTTGACTCTCTATTGTAATAAATTATACAAAATCAGTTTTTACTCTAGTTCTTGTATAGTCGGGGCCGTGTGAAAATTTACTTCATTGTTTAATTCTTCGTCGAGATAATCTTTACCTGGAGTAGAATCTGAATAATCATGGGTTACTTTTTGATTCGCTATCTCATGATTTAGTCTATAAAGTTGTCTGGACTGGCTAGTTCTGGCAAGTTGATTATTAAACGGTCTACTCGGCCCTGCAATGGGTTGAGAGTTCACATTGTTGTTTGAAATTTTTGTTTCCAGTCTGTTAGTTGTTTGGTTTGTTGTTTGTTTGTGACCGGGTTTATCAACGAATTTCACTAATTCCTCGGGATGCTGCCACTGGGCATCCATCTGAATGTGTGTGGAGATTCCGGTATAGCAATCACTAATTGCTGTGTAAAAATTCCTGACCGAGTTTTTATTCTGTTCAAGCACAAATAATTTCTGAAGTAGGGTGGACAATTCAAGTTTATCCCCGTAGATGATTTTTAGTAGGTTTTTAGTTTTTCCCTAATCAAGTGGAGTCGATGCATTTTTTTCGATGATTTTTTTTTTCATCGGATGAAAAAAAAAATCAAGATTTTACTTTCGCTTTTTTGAGTTTATTGATTATATTTTTCCCTTTTTTTTCGATGATTTTGTTTTTGTGGCTGGCAACGAAAATGGGAAGAAAGTGAGAATTTTTTTCCTCTTTTTTTTAATTTTTCTATACATTTTTTTTTTCTTTTTCGATGACTTTTTTTTTGCTGGCATCGAAAATGGAAATAAAATTCAAAAATGTTTATTCGCCTTTTCTATTATGTTTTTTGTGTGATGATTTTATTTTGTGGCTTTCATTGACAGTGGAAAAAAAAAAATTCAAGATTTTTTTTATTATTATTCGCTAATATTTTATTTTTTGTAGCTCGCACCGAAAATGAAAAAAAAACTAATTTTGTTTTTTTGCCGTTTTAAATTTTTCGATGATATATATTTTCTTTTTCGATGATATTAATTTTCTTTTTCGATGATTTTTTTTTTTGTGGCTGGCATCGAAAATTTCAATATTTTCTTTTTGCCTTTTTTAATTTTTTTAAAATATTTTTTTTTTGTTTTTTGATGAATTTTTTTTTTGTGGCTGGCATCAAAAATGGAAAAAAATTTAAGAATTTTGTTTCACGTTTTTAAATTTTTTGATATCATAGTTTTTCGATGATATTTTTTGTGGGTGGCATCAAAAAGGAAAAACAATCAAAAATTTTGTTTAGCCTTTTTAATTGTTCGAAAATAGGTTTTTTTTTCTTTTTCCATAATCTTTTTTTTTTGTTTTGGCTGGCACCAAATATGAAAAAAAAAATTTCAATAATTTTTTTTTCGCCTTTTTTGATATTTTTTTTGTGGCTAGCATTGAAAATACAAACAAAAGTCAATAATTTTTAAGCCTTTTTTTATTTTTTTGTGGCTGGCGTCGAAAATTAAAAAAAAAAATGTTTTTTTCGCCTCTTTTATTTTTTGATTGTTTTTTTTCTCTATCCATGATTTATTTTGGCTGGAATCGAAAATGGAAAAAATGTACAAGAATTTTGTTTCGCCTTTTAATTTTTTTCTTTTTTGATGATTTTTTTTTGTTGCTGGCATCGACAAGAATTTTTTTTTTTTCGCCTTTTTTATTATGTTATTTCTTTTCGATGATTTTTATTTTGTGGCAACATTGGAAAAAAATCAAAAACGTTGTTGCGCCTGTTCTTTAATTATTCGATATTTTTTTCATTTTTCATGGCTCGCATCAAAAATGAAAAACAAAAAAAAGAATTTATTTTTCGCCTTTTTTTAAATTTTTCTATGATATTTATTTTCTTTTTCGATGATTTTTTTTTTTGGCTAGCATCGAAAATTTCAATATGTTTTTCGCCTTTTTTTTTATTTTTTGACAATAGTTTTGATTTGCCTTTTTAATTTTTTTTTGATGATTTTTTTTTGTGGCTGGCGTTGAAAATAGAAAATAAAATTTCTATAATTTTTTTCATCTGTTTTCAATTTTTCGACAATAGTTTATTTTGCTTTTAGCTTTTCTTTAGCTTGCATCAAAAATGGAAAAAAAAAAAAATTTCAAGGATTTTTGTGTTGCGCCTTTTTTTTAATTTTTCGACTTTTATTTTTGTTTTTCGATGATTTTTTTCGTGTTGCTGGTAGCAAATATGAAAAAAAAAAACTAAAATTAAATAATTTTTTTTCCTCTTTTAATTGTTGGATAATTTTTTTTTCTCTTTTTATGATTTTTTTTTATGGCTGGCATCGATAGTAAATTTTTATCTTATACCCCGTACAGACTATGGCTTATATCATGTAATATAGGCTGTCTTGCAATGAGCACTCATACATCTAGTTTTCACTGGAAATCCTATATTACATGATATAAGCCATAGTCTGTCCAGGGTATTAGAGATGACATCAGTCGACCATTTCCTGGATAGAAAGACACAATGTCTATAAAGTTGTCAAACAGAGCTCGACAGAATTATCCAAAAATTCCGTTGCTGGCTCCGTTAAGTGAACTATTTAAACAGTTTTCAGATTTATGTGATAGTGAACAGCAGGTTTCGTTTACCTTGTTTTAGAAACTTCGACCAAAAAAATGTGTGTTTACTAAAGATTCATCGGCATTGAATGTTTGCGTTTGCATGATTCATGAAAACAGCAAATTTTTGTTTGATGCTTTACATAAAACAGCTTGTTTTTAAAATTGCAACACGGAAAAAGATTTGAAAAACTATTTGGTGAACGAATTAGTATGTGTAAACAGTACAGACGATTGCTTTTTGCGATCTTGTGATCAGTTGCGTGATTGATTTTATTGGACAATATTTGGACCAACAGAAAATTGACAAAATTAAATTAAATTTCTGAACAACTTCTCCTCGATGCGAAATAATAAGCAAGGAAGATGATGTGAGCGAATTTTTAGAAGGCTTAGAAAATCAAATTGAATAATTCATTATTCTCCGATTTAATATCCCGTTCACATTATTACATCACATAATATAGCTGTCTTGCAATGAGCACTCATACAGATTTCCAGTAAATACTAGATGTATGAGTGCTCATTGCAAGACAGCGTATATCACGCAATATACGCTGTCATGTGAACGGGGTATAAACACCGACAAATCGACATGAATGACCATAGCCAACACAATTAAATATCTGACCAAAGCACACTACTAACATCTGACTCCGTGTTTGCGGGAAATATTTAGCTAAGCCATGAACCCACAAGTAAAAGTTATGAATTGGTTCGTGTCTGATCTATTCTGGACAAATTATTTCTATCTAGATCAATATATCCTATGGTTTTGACATTTAAATCTGCCGTTTACGATTTTCGGGCATAGGTCAGAATTAAGTGTCATGTCGGTTTGTCGGTGGTATAAAGTTGAACAGCAATTTAAGTTTATAAGGATGGAAAAATAAAATTTGGTTGCAGGGAAAGAAATAATGTGTCAAATGGATTTGCTGCGAACTATTTTTGTTTGATCCAAGGTTCGATCGAAAGTCATTATTTTTCAAGGCACTAAGTAAATATTCACCCTTTTGTAGTTTACTACAATGAAGGTTTCTCTTTAAAAGTTTAAAATTTCATTGTAATAGCAGATATGAAAGATCGGTTTTTACGTTTTAATGTTAATTACTTTAAAAAATTAAATATCTGTCAGATGGTTGCGCAGCCCAAGTAACAAGTCTGGTTTTATGAGGGTACTGTAGACCATGATTTAGACTTGTAGAATGCTATAAAACCTCTATAAAACTTGCAATGTTTCTTGGAAGAGAAGACGATAATTTCCACACACGCAGAAAAAAACGGGTACACGACGTTAGGCATACGGTCGTTAGGCATACGGACGTTAGGCATACGGACGTTAGGCATACGGACGTAAGGCATAATGTACGTTAGGCATAAAGGACGTTAGGCATAATTGACGTTAGGCATAATTGACGTTAGGCATAATTGACGTTAGGCATAATTGACGTTAGGCATAATTGACGTTAGGCATAATTGACGTTAGGCATAATTGACGTTAGGCATAATTGACGTTAGGCATAATTGACGTTAGGCATAATTGACGTTAGGCATAATTGACGTTAGGCATAATTGACGTTAGGCATAATCTACCCGATGAATTCCAGAAGGATGATAATGGGGACCGTCTATTGATTGCTGACTTCGGTGACAATAATGAAAGAGCCTTAATTTTTGGAACTCATGAAAACTTGCGACGTCTTGGACAGGCAAAGTATTGGGTTACAGATGGTACGTTTGCCACAGTTCCTTGTTTGTTTCGGCAATTCGTCACTGTTCATGGAAGTATCGCTCCCTCACATCAGCAGACGGTTCCGCTAGTTTTCATTCTGATGATAACAAAAACAGAATCGTTGTATCGAAAAGTATGGCAGGAAATCCTGTAAGCAGCAGGTATGTTTTTTTTTTGGTATTGAATGAAAAACCACAGAATTCACCATTCTTCATTTCATGAGCTGTTCTTTGGCATCATATTTTATTCAACCTTAGCTGTTTTTTTTTTTTTGTTATTGAATGAAAAATCACAGAATTCACTATTCTTTATTTCATGAGCTGTATTTTGAGGAAAACTTTTTCTTTTTTGACAATTGCAATATGTGTGTAAGAATATATTACAACAAATGTGTGATTTTTTTTAATTTCTAGATGCGATTGATTTCAAGATATAGTTCAAAACTATGCTGAGTTTTCATTGCCAGCTTACTTAACCACTATCGCTACTAAACTTGGATCTAAGTAAATATGTAGCTACTTCACTTATGATATGATAAATAATGGATTCAAAACTGTGCTTATTAAATAAACTATGTTTGTTTAACGTGTATCATTTTTTATTCAACGTTTAGCCTAATTTAAGCATTGTTTACCATGCTCGAAACAGGTTTCTAGAGTTGCACAACAGCAAAGAATTTTATGCCTAACGTCCATTATGCCTAACGTACATTATACCTAACGTCCATTATGCCTAACGTATATTTTGCCTAATGACTTTATGCCTAACGTCCATTATGCCTAACGTCCGTATGCCTAACGTCCGTATGCCTAACGTATTTATGCCTAATGGGGTACACTCGAAAAAAAACATAGGTGAATCAAATAAAGTTCGTTTCACTTCAAACAAAATTTTGAATAGAATATGGATCAATAAAATTGACAGAGTATCAACAAAAACATTGAGTTGAAATAATTATACTAACTTTATTGAATTGATCATCGGTTATTATTGATTCAAACAAAATGTTTGCTTGGATCAAAATGAAGCATTTTTTGAAGCAATGTACGTTTTTTGTTGTCTTGAAACATCATTTTAATTATTTAAGAATCGTTTTATTTTCAATGCCCAGGTTGTAAAATAAATATTGCAAATAACATGTAAAGTAGTAAGAAGTACATAAGTCTTTGTTCGATTGAGACAATTGAGCAGTCACTGTTTGTCACGTTCGCTTAATTAAGTTGGCATACTCGTCATATTCGCCAGAGCCAGAGCCATTCTGGTGTTGATTCTGATGTTGTTGGTGTTAATGTTGACTATTTGTGTTGCTGGAAGCGAGTGCATCTGCTGTAAGTGCAGCGATGGTGGCTGATGGTGACAATGATGGTTCAACAAGAGATGGTTCTCTTAAATTTTCTGAGCCAGACGTTGTGGGTGGAAATTGGATGATTTTGCTCCTGGAAGTTTGGTGGAGCCATATTTTGGAGGAATAGTGGCCACTACCGGATAGGGGAAAATTCATGTGGATGGACACATATTCAACGGTGGAGGAATTTTAATCGGCATCGGTAGCTGTTGTTTGTCTCAGCTCGGATTGCTTGATGGAAGTTGGGCTTGTCGTAAATTTCGATGATGTTACATTACTTTTGAACGTTCTCTTGCTGAATAGGAGGACTTGGCGTCAGCAACTGGATTGCTACAACTCAGCTTGTTGTTATGGTTTGTGTCCACTGAGCATATCCGCATCTGGAAATGTGAAATAATAGAAGATTCGTAAATACTTATTTTGAAAGTTTCACCTTCCACCTAGCTGGTTCTCCTGGTCGAAACACATTTGAAAACATGTGGTGACGATCTTCATGAAATGCATGCCGACACAGACTCACAGTTTGACACATGCAGTTCACATAATTTTATCAGTTTGATTTAAATGGAGTGTTGCATTTATTTAAAACATTTTTATGAATTGAATCAAACATAAATATCGTATTAAAAAATAACAACATGTTTTTATTTATTTATTTTATTTATTTGTTGTCAATCAGTGTAGACCGTTTTACAAAAGTTCTGTTGCCTTACATGCTATTTTAATTCATACGTTTTATTTGAAATTGTCAATAAATGTAAATAACATATTGTAGGCGCTTACCAGGTTTTCCTACGTTGTGTTTGATGTTTGTGTTCGTTTTTCCTCTGTGCGGTAGCAGCACAGGTAATGTGGGAGAAGTTTCTCTTTCCTTAAAGGTACAGTGGTCGCACGAGCACCAGAAACCGGGAGATTCCAGGTAAGCGATGAAAAATCACTATAACTTTTATACACTACACTTTATTTCCTTTTTAACGCACTACTGTACAGAAAAAAAATAACTCCGCACTCAAGACTTTTATTTTTGATCTTAATTATCACACTACAAAAACGGAACTAACTGATCGATGGCGAGTATGGGAAAGTTAACACCTCAATTCGTTGCCTTCGGGTTTATTCGTGCCTGTGTTGCTAGTTTCATCCGGCGAAATTCTAATTATGTCGACCTAATTACAGTGAGCATCACAAATGAGGAAAGTTGCATGCAAGTGATACTCAAAACTAGTTCATGTTGATGAGTGTTTCAACATATCCGCCACCTTGAATGATTATGTCGTTCAATAAACGTCAACAGAAAAAGGCTAACGTCAACAGCAATAGTCTAACAACATTACAATTCTTATTGAACATTACAGGGGTGAGTATGTTATTTTAGGTTTTTTCTTATATTTTTAGGTGAAACCTTCTCAGGACTCGGGAAGCGTTGCGGTTGTTTGTTCATCTCGTAAGTCTTCTTCAGGAACCACAGCGGTCTGCGGCAGCTGGCAGGGTACTGGCTCGATTCGATGTTCTTCCTCAGGACACGCTGGCTGCGGCAAGAGGCAAATTTTGTGGATTGCCCGTTTGATGATCCCCTTTGCTGTTCGTAGGCTGACAACACGCACTAAATCGTCTTCTCAAGGTGGGAGTAGCCGTCAACAATGCTGGTGATGGTACAGCACGCAACAACCACCCTACTGCCTTCTCTCTGGGATGACCAAGTTGGTCATGACGAGAAGAGCCACACAATAGTTGGGTAAAGAAGTATTGCATTATAACACACCATCGACTGGAAATGCTCTCGCAACGTGGAGCTTTAGGTAGTGATGAAAATGTCGCTAGAACTATTCCACAGCCGCTGTCAGTTTATAAGCAAAAGAAGGACGCACATTTTTTGCCTGTAGACTTCGAGACATACTTCAAGTCTCCGCGTACATCGTACGGGTTAGGCAAAAGATGTGCGTCTAACTTTAAAAATTGTCGCATTAATGGCCCTTCGCTCGTTTTTAACTCCTAATCAATTTTCATACTGCCGTACTCTAACGGAAATATCCACCTACCCTCTTCTAAAGATCATTGTCTAGCTAATAAATTATCACACTAAAGCTTCTTGTTAGCATTTCCAACCAACGCTGAAAACCGCTAACTTCGCGTATGAAGTAACATAAAAACACTTTGAATGTAAAACAAATGTTTTAAATTTTTTTTCTATTTTCGCAGCCAGCCACAAAAAAAAACTAACCATAAAAAAACAAAAAAAAAGAGACGAAAAAAAATATTTTTTTTTCAATGTTCGATGCCAGTTACAAAAAAAAATTATCAAAAAATTAAAAAAAAAGAAAACAGGCGAAAAATATCCTTGAATTTTTTTTTTTTTCAATTTTCGATGCAAGCGACAAAAATAAATCATCGAAAAAGAACAACAAAACAGGCGAAAAAAATATCCTTGAATTTTTTTTTTCATTTTCGATGCCAGCAACAAAAAAAAATCAGCGAAGAGGAAAAAAAAAACAATCTTGAATTTTTTTTTTTCATTTTCGATGCCGGCCACAAAACCCACGGGCCACTCCATTGCACCATGCTAGAATGGTTGGAAGTGCTTCTGAACGGTCAAAGGGTGCCATTGTGATGCTACAAAAATCGCCAAAAATGCATTTATTGCACATCCGTTGCACCACAAAAATGCATACTAAACGCATTTTGATCCCGTTATGTTTTTTTTTTCATTGTCGATGCCGGCCACAAAACCCACGGGACACTCCACAGCACCATGCTAGAATGATTAGAAGTGCTTCTGAACGGTCAAACCGTGCCATTTTGATGCTTCAAAAATCGCCAAAAATGCATTTATTGCACATCCATTGCACCACTAAAATGCATACTAAACGCATTCTGATCCCGTTATTTTAATTATGTACACCCACGGGACATTCCACTGCACCATGCCAGAATAAATAGAAGTGCTTGTGAACGGTCAAACCGTGCCATTTTGATGCTACAAAAATCGCCAAAAATGTATTTATTGCACATCCGTTGCACCACAAAAATGCATGCTAAACGCATTCTGATCACGTTATATTCATTATGTACACCTACGGGACATTCCACTGCACCATGCTAGAATAGTTAGAAGTGCTTCTGAACGGTCAAAGGGTGCCATTTTGATGCTACAAAAATCGCCAAAAATGCATTTATTGCACATCCGTTGCACCACAAAAATGTATATTAAACGCATTCTGATCCCGTTATTTTCATTATATACACCCACTGGACACTCCACTTCAGCATGCTAGAATAGTTAAAAGTGCTTCTGAACCGTCAAAGGGTATCATTTTGATGCTACACAAACCGCCAAAAATGCATTTATTGCACATCCGTTGCACCACATAAATGCATACTAAACGCATTCTGATCCCGTTATTTTCATTATGTTCACCCACGGGACACTCAAGTGCACCATGCTAGAATGGTTAGAAGTGGTTCTGAACGGTCGAAGGGTGCCATTGTGATGCTACAAAAATCGCAAAAAATGCATTTCTTGCACTTCGGTTGTACCACAAAAAAAAAAACACCCTAAACGCATTCTGATCCCGTTATTGTCATTATCTACATCCAGGGGACATTTCACTGCAGCATGCTAGAATGGCTAGAAGTGCTTCTGAATGGTCAAAGGGTGCCATTTTGATGCTACAAAAATCGCCAAAAATGCATTTCTTGCACTTCGGTTGTACCACAATAAAACACCCTAAGCGCATTCTGATCCCATTGTTGTCATTATCTACATCTAGAGGACATTGCAGTGCAGCATGCTAGAATGGTTAGAAGTGCTTCTGAACGGTCAAAGGGTGCCATATTGATGCTACAAAAATAGCCAAAAATGCATTTCTTGCACTTCGGTTGAACCACAAAAAAACACCCTAAACGCATTCTGATCCCGTTATTGTCATTATCTACACCTACGGGACATTCCACTGCACCATGCTAGAATGGTTAGAAGTGGTTCTGAACTCGTTAAGGGTGCCATTTTGATGCTACAAAAATCGCCAAAAATGCATTTCTTGCACTTCGGTTGAACCACAAAAAACACTCTAAACGCATTCTGATCTCGTTATTGTCATACTCTACACCTACGGGACATTCCACTGCAGCATGCAGGAATGGTAATAAGTGGTTCTGACTCGTTAAGGGTACCATTTTGATGCTACAAAAATCGCCAAACATGCATTTCTTGCACTTAGGTTGTACCTAAAAAAAAACACCTAAAACGCGTTCTGATCCCGTTATTGTCATTATCTACACCTACGGGACATTATACTGCACAATGCTAGAATGGTTAGAAGTGGTTCCGAACTCGTTAAGGGTGCCATTTTGATGCTACAAAAATCGCCAAAAATGCATTTCTTGCACTTCGGTTGAACCGAAAAAAAAACACCCTAAACGCATTCTGATCGAGCATTTCCAGCCCAAAACGCAAACCGGTTGGTCATGAGTGTTTCCGATTTGAATGAAACATTTCTCACGTGTTCGCTGCTACTAATGGTTGCATTTTTCATTTAAATATGATTTTTTCCTCCAGAGTAACTTTTGAAAAGGGCGTATAAAAAAGTGGATTATTTTTTTTCAAAAAATCATAACTTGAAAACTATTGATCTGATCAAAATAACATATCAGAAGAAGTTTTAGGTAGTTAAATTATCTTTGCGGAAAAAAAAAACACTGAAAGAAAAACTTAGTAAATTAGTATTTAAAAAACGTAAAACGATGATTATCTCAAAACACCCCCCCTTCGATCTTTATAATTTTTTTTTTCAAGAAAACTGAAAAATGCCCTAATATTTGGCGAAAAGTGTATGCTGGTAACTTTCTTAAAAAAAAATCTATAATTTTTGAAATTTTTGTTGGTTTTTACAAGTTGGTGAAATTGCATATTTTTTAGTAAAATAGTAATTTATTTGGATTTTACGCATAATTTTCAAAAACTTTGCATATGGAAACTTTTTTCCTAAGTCCAGCCGTTCTCAAGTTAATGCAATTTAAAAAAAATAATTATAATAATTTTCTACATTTTGGGCCATTTTCAAATGTTAGTCGTGATGTCCAGCAACGAGATGTTTTTCCATGAATGTATATTAAAAAACAAACAATTCATTCTCAAATATGGTAGCTGTCAGACTTACCCGTTTCTATTTAGACGCAGCGGAAAAGAAACAAGATTATAAGTAAATACTCTCAAATATACCCAAATAATCAACAAACCCACTGATGTGCCTTTTTTCTGTCCTCTATTAGTTGTATGCCTGGATAGAATTGTGTATGTCATAACAGAGGCTCAAAACATAAACAGGTAAACAAATATGTTATTAAACCTGTAATTGAGATAAATTCTCTAGGTACTTCTCTGACGTATACCATATTGTGCCTTAAGAGCTCATCCCGCGATATCACAACTACATAAAAAGGCACCCCGTGGAGGCTTCTTACACTCACACTTAAAAAAGTTTGCTATAATCAATTGTACCTAATGAAGATAGGTATAATGTCAATATTGTAATTATTCTGCTACATATATATATATATATATATATATATATATATATATATATATATATATATATATATATATATTGGGACGTTCTTCACCTGTTCTGTATCCGCTGATTTGCCGCAGATCCCGCCTCTCAAGGGTGAAAAAACTGGCTGTCTACAAACAAATCATAGCACCTGCGATCCTCTATGCAGCTCCCCTGTGGGAATCATGTGCACAGACTCACAGGAACAAAATCCAAATCACTCAGAATAGAGTGCTGAGGATGGTTCTTGATCGTCCTTTCGACACTAGAATAACAAATTTACATGAAGAGGCAGGCATTGCCAAAATAGATTCCCGAATTAACGAAATTAAGACTAAATTTGCACAAAAATGTAATTTATCAGAACATGCTTTGATAAGCAATTTGTATATAGTAGATTAGGTGTATATAGTAGTTGTAGGTTAGTTGTAGTTGTAAATAGTAGTTATAAGTGTCGTGACCACAGTCTCCTTTTTTCAAATTTTAAACAAACCAATCCCACCAAGGTGGTCATTCTTAAAACAGGCCTGATAGGACTAGGAACTGTAATTAATAATAATTTTAATTGGAAAGGAACTAAAGCTGAAAAGACGCATCTGTGTCACTTGATAAGGTATACATGTAAACCACACAATACAAGAAAGAAAGATCATTTAAGTCAAGTGCCACCTGTTCCATTCAGTTCATCTCTCTTAGCGTTTCAAGTTAAAAAGCAAGTAGTTTTTTACGATGGATAACAATTTCAAGTGTTGTAAACCTCTACCTAAATCAATTTCAAAGCATGACACAGTAGCAGTTCAGTTGTTTATCTCAAAATTATTAGAATTTTTAAAGTCGCAAATAACAGTCCAAAAGTGTATTTTTATGTTAGATAGAGCAGCATCACAATACAAAAACATAAAAAATTTTGCTAGCCTTTGTGGATTTAAAGATAAGCATAATGTAGAAATGGAATGGCATTTTTTTGCAACTTCACACGGCAAAGGTCTTTGTGATGCGATTGGCGGTACCCTTAAGAGAATGGCAACCAGAGCAAGTTTAGCTAAGCAACACGAGCACCCTATAACGAACCCTAAACAACTGTACGACTGGGCAAATAGTCGTAAAGAAGATCTTCAAACAAAAATGTCATTTTGTTATGATTCTACGGAAGAATACAAAAAGGCTGACACGGAATTTGATCCAATCTTTAAGAAAGTGAAACCAATTCCTGGAACTCGAAAATATCATTGCTATATTCCAGTTTCAAACAACCAAATTGCAGTAAAAATATTATCTAATTCAAACGATACACCCAAATTATTCAATGTATTCAAATAATATGAGTTGTAAAATAAAATAATAAATATATACTGTTTCTTATCTCAACAAATCTTTCATTTGACCACATCAACGTGCTTCTCTTCCGCTGCCTCTAGATAGAAACGGGTAAGTCTGACAGCTACCATATCTGAGAATGAATTGTTTGGTTTTTAATATACAATCATGAAATAAAATCTCGTTGCTGGACATCTCGACGAACATTTGAAAATGGCCTAATATGTTGAAAATTGTTATAATTATATTTTTTTAATTCGCATTAACTTGAGAACGGCTGGACTTAGGAAAAAAGTTTGTATATGCAAAGTTATCGAAAATTATGCGTAGAATCCAAATAAATTATTATTTTATAAAAAAATATGCATTTTCATCAACTTGTAAAAATCAACAAAAATTTAAAAAATTATAGCTTTCTTTTTAAGAAAGTTACCAGCATAAACTTTTCACGAAATTTAAGGATATTCCATCAATTTTCTTGAAAAAAAAAATTATAAAGATCGAAGGGGGGGTGTTTTGAGATAATCATCGTTTTACGTTTTTTGAATACTAATTTACTAAGTTTTTTCTTTCAGTGTATTTTTTCCGCAAAGATAATTTAACTACCTAAAACTTTTTCTCATATGCCGTTTTGATCAGATCAATAGTTTTCAAGTTATGATTTTTTGAAAAAAAAATAATCCATTTTTTTATACGCCCTTTTCAAAAGTTACTCTGGAGGAAAAAATCATATTTAAATGAAAAATGCAACCATTAGTAGCAGCGAACACGTGAGCAATGTTTCATTCAAATCAGAAGGGGTCGAGACAAAATTGACATTTTTTTAACGATTTGAGCTAGAAATGCTCTGATCCCGTTATTGTCATTATGTACACCTACGGGACATTCCACTGCACCATGCTAGAATGGTTAAAAGTGCTCCTGAACTCGTTAAGGGTGCCATTTTGATGCTACAAAAATCGCCAAAAATGTATTTCTTGCACATAGGTTGTACCACAAAAAACACCCTAAACGCATTCTGATCCCGGTATTGTCATTATCTACACCTACGGGACATTCCACTGCAAATGCTAGAATGGTTAGAAGTGGTTCTGAACTCGTTAAGGGTGCCATTTTGATTATACAAAAATCGCCAAAAATGCATTTCTTGCACTTTGGTTGAACCACAAAAAACACCTAAAACGAATTCTGATCCCGTTATTGTCATTATCTACACCTACGGGACATTCCACTGCACCATGCTAGAATGGTTAGAAGTGGTTCTGAACTCGTTAAGGGTGCCATTTTGATGCTAAAAAAAATCGCCAAAAATGTATTTCTTGCACTTTGATGGTACCACAAAAAAAAACACCCTAAACGCATTCTGATCCCGGTACTGTCATTATCTACACCTACAAGACATTCCACTGCACAATGCTAGAATGGTTAAAAGTGGTTCTGAACTCGTTAAGGGTGCCATTTTGATGCTACAAAAATCGCCAAAAATGCATTTCTTGCACTTCGGTTGTACCACAAAAAAAAAACACCCTAAACGCATTCTGATCCCGTTATTATTTTCATTATCTACATCTAGGGGACATTCCACTGCAGCATGCTAGAATGGTTATAAGTGCTTCTGAATGGTCAAAGGGTGCCATTTTGATGCTACAAAAATCGAAAAAAATGCATTTCTTGCACTTCGGTTGTACCACAAAAAAACACCCTAAGCGCATTCTGATCCCTTTATTGTCATTATCTACACCTATGGGACATTCCACTGCAGCATCCACTGCAGGGTGCCATTTTGATGCTACAAAAATCGCCAAAAATGCATTTCTTGCACTTCGGTTGAACAACAAAAAACATTCTAAATGAATTCCGTTCCCATTATTTTCATTATCTACATCCAGGGGACATTCCACTGCAGCATGCTAGAATGGTTAGAAGTGCTTCAGAACGGTCAAAGGGTGCCATTTTGATGCTACAAAAATCGCCAAAAATGCATTTCTTGCACGTTGGTTGAAACACAAAAAACACCCTAAACGCATTCTGATCCCGTTATTGTCATTATCTACACCTATGGGACATTCCACTGCAGCATCCACTGCAGGGTGCCATTTTGATGCTACAAAAATCGCCAAAAATGCATTTCTTGCACTTCGGTTGAACCACAAAAAAAAACCCTAAACGCATTCTGATCCCATTATTGTCAATATCTACACCTACGGGACATTCCACTGCAGCATGCAGGAATGGTAATAAGTGGTTCTGAACTCGTTAAAATCGCCAAAAAAGCATTTCTTGCACTTCGGTTGTACCTAAAAAAAACACCTTCAACGCGTTCTGATCCCGTTATTGTCATTATCTACACCTACGGGACATTCCACTGCACAATGCTAGAATGGTTGGAAGTGGTTCTGAACTCGTTAAGGGTGCCATTTTGATGCTAAAAAAATCGCCAAAAATGCATTTCTTGCACTTTGGTTGAACCGCAAAAAAAAAACACCCTTACCGCATTCTGATCCCGTTATTGTCATTATGTACACCTACGGGACATTCCACTGCACCATGCTAGAATGGTTAAAAGTGCTCCTGAACTCGTTAAGGGTGCCATTTTGATGCTACAAAAATCGCCAAAAATGCATTACTTGCACTTCGGTTGAACCGCAAAAAAAAACTCCCTAAACGCATTCTGATCCCGTTATTGTCATTATCTACACCTACGGGACATTCCACTGCAGCATGCTTGAATGGTTGTAACTGCTCCTGAACTCGTTTAGGGTGCCATTTTGATGCTACAAAAATCGCCAAAAATGCATTTCTTGCACTTTGGTTGATCTACACAAAAACACCCTAAACGCATTTTGACCCCGTTATTGTCATTATCTACACCTACGGGACATTCCACTGCAGCATGCTAGAATGGTTAGAAGTGGTTCTGAACTCGTTAAGGGTGCCATTTTGATGCTACAAAAATCGCCAAAAATGCATTTCTCGCACTTCGGTTGAACCACACAAAAACACCCTAAACGCATTTTGACCCCGTTATTGTCATTATGTACACCTACGGGACATTCCACTGCAGCATGCTAGAATGGTTAGAAGTGGTTCTGAACTCGTTAAGGGTGCCATTTTGATGCTACGAAAATCGCCAAAAATGCATTTCTTGCACTTCGGTTGTACCACAAAAAACACCCTAAACGCATTCTGATCCCGTTATTGTCATTAAGTACACCTACGGGACATTCCACTGCAGCATGCTAGAATGGTTCGAAGTGGTTCTGAACTCGTTAAGGGTGCCATTTTGATGCTACAAAAATCGCCAAAAATGCATTTCTCGCACTTCGGCTGAACCACACAAAAACACCCTAAACGCATTCTGATCCCGTTATTGTCGTTATCTACACCTACGGGACATTCCACTGCTTAATGCTAGAATGGTTAGAAGTGCTTTTGAACTCGAAATGGTTAGAAGTGCTTCTGAACGATCAAAGGGTGCCATTTTGATGCTACAAAAATCGCCTAAAATGCATTTCTTGCACTTCGAATGAACCTAAAAAAACACCCTAAACGCATTCTGATCCCGGTATTGTCATTATCTAAACCTACGGGACATTCCACTGCAGCATGCTAGAATGGTTAGAAGTGGTTCTGAACTCGTTAAGGGTGCCATTTTGATGCTACAAAAATTGCCAAAAATGCATTTCTTGCACTTCGATTGTACCACAAAAAACACCCTAAACGCATTCTGATCCCGTTAATGTCATTATCTACACCTACGGGACATTCCACTGCAGCATGCTAGAATGGTTAAAAGTGCTTCTGAATGGTCAAAGGGTGCCATTTTGATGCTACAAAAATCGCCAAAAATGAATTTCTTGCACTTCGGTTGTACCACAAAAAACATTCTAAATGAATTCCGTTCCCATTATTTTCATTATCTACATCTAGGGGACATTCCAGTGCAGCATGCTAGAATGGTTAGAAGTGCTTCGGAACGGTCAAAGGGTGCCATTTTGATGCTACAAAAATCGCCAAAAATGCATTTCTTGCACTTCGGTTGAACCACAAAAAACATTCTAAATGAATTCCGTTCCCATTATTTTCATGATCTACATCCAGGGACATTCCACTGCAGCATGCTAGAATGGTTAGAAGTGCTTCGGAACGGTCAAAGGGTGCCATTTTGATGCTACAAAAATCGCCAAAAATGCATTTCTTGCACTTCGGTTGAACCACAAAAAACATTCTAAATGAATTCCGTTCCCATTATTTTCATGATCTACATCCAGGGACATTCCACTGCAGCATGCTAGAATGGTTAAAAGTGCTTCGGAACGGTCAAAGGGTGCCATTTTGATGCTACAAAAATCGCCAAAAATGCATTTCTTACACGTCGGTTGAAACACAAAAAACACCCTAAACGCATTCTGATCCCGTTATTGTCATTATCTAAACCTATGGGACATTCCACTGCAGCATCCACTGCAGGGTGCCATTTTGATGCTTCAAAAATCGCCAAAAATGCATTTCTTGCACTTCGGTTGAACCACAAAAAACACCCTAAACGCATTCTGGTCCCGTTATTGTCAAACTCTACACCTACGGGACATTCCACTGCAGCATGCTAGAATGGTTACAAGTGGTTCTTAACTCGTTAAGGGTACCATTTTGATGCTACAAAAATCGCCAAAAATGCATTTCTTGCACTTCAGTTGTACCTAAAAGAACACCTTAAACGCGTTCTGATCACGTTATTGTCATTATCTTTACCTACGGGACATTCCACTGCACAATGCTAGAATGGTTAGAAGTGGTTCTGAACTCGTTAAGGGTGCCATTTTGATGCTACAAAAATCCCAAAAAAGGCATTTTTGCACTTCGGTTGTACCACAAAAAAAAACACCCTAAGCGCATTCTGATCCCGTTTTTGTCATTATCTACATCTAGGGGACATTCCAGTGCAGCATGCTAGAATGGTTAGAAGTGCTTCTGAACGGTCAAAGGGTGCCATTTTGATGCTACAAAAATCGCCAAAAATGCATTTCTTGCACTTCGGTTGAACCACAAAAACACATTCTAAACGCATTCCGTTCCCATTATTTTTATTATCTACACCTACGGGACATTCCACTGCAGTATGCTAGAATAGCTAGAAGTGGTTCTGATTTCGTTAAGGGTGCCATTTTAATGCTAGCAAAAATCGCCAAAAATGCATTTCTCGCACTTTGGTTGAACCCCAAAAAAAGTCTAAACGCATTGTCATTATCTACACCTACGGGACATTCCACTGCTGCATTCTAGAATGGTTAGAAGTGGTTCTGAACTCGTTAAGGGTGCCATTTTAATGCTTCAAAAGTCGCCAAAAATGCATTTCTTGCACTTCGGTTGAAACATAAAAAAACATTCTAAACGCATTCTGATCCCGTTATTGTCGTTATCTACACCTATGGGACATTCCACTGCAGCATGCTTGAATGGTTAGAAGTGGTTCTGAACTCGTTAAGGGTGCCATTTTGATGCTACAAAAATCGCCAAAAATGCATTTCTTGCACTTTGGTTGAACCACAAAAAACACCCTAAACGCATTCTGATCCCGGTATTGTCATTATCTTCACCTACGGGACATTCCACTGCAGCATGCTAGAATGGTTAGAAGTGCTTTTGAAGAACTCCTCTTTGAAGTAAAAATAAATCAATCAGACAATTTCAAAACAATTAGCCATGATGTTTAAGTATACAAAGGTCTTCTTAAGATATTGTTGAATACTCTTAATAAATCACTTTATTTATATTTGACTCAGTATTCCCATCCAGCAAGTATTTGTAGAAAATTTTGTATATTTCCTCGAAGAAATCCTCTTTGAAGTAAAAATAAATCAATCAGACAATTTTAAAACAATTAGCCATGATGTTTAAGTATACAAATGTCTTCTTAAGATATTACTGAATACTCTGAATAAATCACTTTATTTATATTTGACTCAGTATTCCCATCCAGCAAGTATTTGTGGAAAAATTTTCAAATTTCTTTGAAGAACTCCTCTTTGAAGTAAAAAAAAAACAATCAGACAATTTCAAAACAATTATGCAAATGTCTTCTTAAGATATTACTGAATACTCTGAATAAATCACTTTAATTATATTTGACTCAGTATTCCCATCCAGCAAGTATTTGTAACATAATATGAAAATTTCTTTAAAGAACTCCTCTTTGAAGTAAAAATAAATCAACCAGACAATTTCAAAACAATAAGCCATGATGTTTAAGTATGCAAATGTCTTTTTAAGATATTACTGAATACTCTGAATAAATCGCTTTAATTATATTTGACTCAGTATTCCCATCCAGCAAGTATTTGTAGAAAAACATTTAAATTTCCTTGAAGAACTCCTCTTTGAAGTAAAAATAAATCAATCAGACAATTTCAAAACAATTAGCCATGATGTTTATGTATACAAATGTCTTCTTAAGATATTGCTGAATACTCTGAATAAATCACTTTAATTATATTTGACTCAGTATTCCCATCCAGCAAGTATTTATAGAAAATTTTGTAAATTTCCTCGAAGAACTGCTCTTTGAAGTAAAAATAAATCAATCAGACAATTTCAAAACAATTAGCCATGATGTTTAAGTATACAAATGTCTTCTTAAGATATTTCTGAATACTCTGAATAAATCACTTTAATTATATTTGACTCAGTAATCCCATCCAGCAAGTATTTGTAGAAAAATTTTTAAATTTCCTTAAAGAACTCCTCTTTGAAGTAAAAATAAATCAATCAGACAATTTCAAAACAATTAGCCATGATGTTTAAGTATACAAAGGTATTCTTAAGATATTGCTGAATACTCTTAATAAATCACTTTATTTATATTTGACTCAGTATTCCCATCCAGCAAGTATTTGTAGAAAATTTTGTAAATTTCCTCGAAGAACTCCTCTTTGAAGTAAAAATAAATCAATCAGACAATTTCAAAACAATTAGCCATGATGTTTAAGTATACAAATGTCCTCTTAAGATATTGCTGAATACTCTTAATAAATCACTTTATTTATATTTGACTCAGTATTCCCATCCAGCAAGTATTTGTAGAAAATTTTGTAAATTTCCTCGAAGAACTCCTCTTTGTAGTAAAAAACAACCAATCAAACAATTTCAAAACAATTAGCCATGATGTTAAAGTATACAAATGTCTCCTTAAGATATTACTGAATACTCTGAATAAATCACTTTAATTATATTTGACTCAGTATTCCTATCCAGCAAGTATTTGTAGAAAATTTTCAAATTTCTTTGAAGAACTCCTCTTTGAAGTAAAAAAATCAATCAAACAATTTCAAAACAATAAGCCATGATGTTTAAGTAAACAAATGTCTTCTTAAGATATTGCTGAATACTAAACACCCTAAACGCATTCTGATCCCGTTATTGTCATTATCTACACCTACGGGACATTCCACTGCAGCATGCTAGAATGGTTAGAAGTGGTTCTGAACTCGTTAAAGGTGCCATTTTGATGCTACAAAAATCACCAAAAATGCATTTCTTGCACTTCGGTTGAACCACACAAAAACACCCTAAACGCATTTTTACCCCGTTATTGTCATTATCTACACCTACGGGACATTCCACTGCAGCATGCTAGAATGGTTCGAAGTGGTTCTGAACTCGTTAAGGGTGCCATTTTGATGCTACAAAAATCGCCAAAAATGCATTTCTTGCACTTCGGTTGTACCACAAAAAACACCCTAAACGCATTCTGATCTCGTTAATGTCATTATCTACACCTACGGGACATTTCACTGCATCATGCTAGAATTGTTAGAAGTGGTTCTGAACTCGTTAAGGGTGCCGTTTTGATGCTACAAAAATCGCCAAAAATGCATTTCTTGCACTTCGGTTGAACCACAAAAAAAAAACCTAAACGCATTCTGATCCCGTTATTGTCAATATCTACACCTACGGGACATTCCACTGCAGCATGCTAGAATGGTTAGAAGTGGTTCTGAACTCGTTAAGGGTGCCATTTTGATGCTACAAAAATCCTTAAAAAATGCATTTCTTGCACTTCGGTTGTACCACAAAAACAAACACCCTAAACGCATTCTGATCCCGTTATTGTCATTATCTACATCCAGGGGACATTCCACTGCAGCATGCTAGAATGGTTAGAAGTGCTTCTGAATGGTGAAAGGGTGCAATTTTGATGCTACAAAAATCGCCAAAAATTCATTTCTTGCACTTCGGTTGTACCACAAAAAAACACCCTAAGCGCATTCTGATCCCATTGCTGTCATTATCTACATCTAGGGGACATTGCAGTGCAGCATGCTAGAATGGTTGGAAGTGCTTCTGAACGGTCAAAGGGTGCCATTTTGATGCTACAAAAATCGCCAAAAATGCATTTCTTGCACTTCGGTTGAACCACAAAAAACATTCTAAATGAATTCCGTTCCCATTATTTTCATGATCTACATCCAGGGGACATTCCACTGCAGCATGCTAGAATGGTTAGAAGTGCTTCGGAACGGTCAAAGGGTGCCATTTTGATGCTACAAAAATCGCCAAAAATGCATTTCTTACACGTCGGTTGAAACACAAAAAACACCCTAAACGCATTCTGATCCCGTTATTGTCATTATCTACACCTATTTCTTCCACTGCAGCATCCACTGCAGGGTGCCATTTTGATGCTACAAAAATCGCCAAAAATGCATTTCTTGCACTTTGTTTGAACCACAAAAAACACCCTAAACGCATTCTGATCCCGTTATTGTCAATATCTACACCTACGGGACATTCCACTGCAGCATGCTGGAATGGTAATAAGTGGTTCTGAACTCGTTAAGGGTGCCATTTTGATGCTACAAAAATCGCCAAAAATTCATTTCTTGCACTTTGGTTGATCCACAAAAAAAAATCACCCTAAACGCATTCTGATCCAGTTATTGTCATTAAGTACACCTACGGGACATTCCACTGCAGCATGCTAGAATGGTTGGAAGTGGTTCTGAACTCGTTTAGGGTGCCATTTTGATGCTACAAAAATCGCCAAAAATGCATTTCTTGCACTTTGGTTGATCCACAAAAAACACCCTAAACGCATTCTGATCCCGTTATTGTCATTATCTACACCTACGGGACATTCCACTGCAGCATGCTAGAATGGTTAGAAGTGGTTCTGAACTCGTTAAGGGTGCCATTTTGATGCTACAAAAATCGCCAAAAATGCATTTCTTGCTCTTCGGTTGTACCACAAAAAAAAACACCCTAAGCGCATTCTGATCCCGTTATTATTTTCATTATCTACGTCGAGGGGACATTCCACTGCAGCATCCTAGAATGGTTAGAAGTGGTTCTGAACGGTCAAAGGGTGCCATTTTGATGCTACGAAAATCACCAAAAATGCATTTCTCGCACTTCGGTTGAACCACAAAAAAACACCCTAACGCATTCTGATCCCGTTATTGTCATTATGTAAAACTACGGCACATTCCACTGCAGCATGCTAGAATAGTAAGAAGTGGTTATGAACTCATTAAGGGTGCCATTGTAGTAATACTAACCTCAACAAATTACCCTTTTGAATAATTCCTTATCCCTTACTACGGACCATGCATCACATGGGAAGTATAATTCCATTACACATCATAAATTAAATACTCACTCAGCTTGACATAGAAACAATTACTCAAATTCTTAACCTACTGAGAAAACACTGAGTCAGCACCAAAACCTTTTCCTTTTCCTTATTTTGAGACCATTTAAGTGCTACCATATGTACACAATAAATTCCGTGCGTATGTACGCCAAATAGTTTACAAAACAGCCTAACGTGTCGTTTCCCTCCATGCTAGTTTACATTTGAAGAACCCGGTAAAATAAACTCACATTCTACTTTCAACTGTCTAAGACTATAGTGGATAAATCCGAAAGTCCGATCTTGCCACATGGCTGACCGTGACAAGTGAATAAGGAGTCTAAAAGTGAAAAGTTCAGATAAAGTTGATTAATATGGACACTACATTGATCATACTATTGGCTTTAATGCTGATAGCCGTCATGATAACCAGCAATTTAATTGTAAATGAGTGGAAGGAGTGGAAACAACAAATGTTGTTCGCGCATATTGCACAATTTTAAAAAGGAACTGAAAAGTGAAGTGAATTTTCTTCAGTAGATGAGACATTTTGTGCGGACTGCGTTGTATATATGTGAATTATTTCGCGGTGATTTCCCCCCGGTGGGTACAAAGTGCTGTTGTCCGCAGCTGAACGGTTTTGTCGGAATATTGTGCTGTTGTTGTACGGTGTTTGATCAACAGGCAAACAACGAAACTATGCCTATGTGGACAATTAAATAAATGTTGAATAGTGAAAAGTATTAAACTGTAGATAAAACAATAAATTAGCACAACATGCTGAAGAGTCGGCTAAAAATTCGAACGAGATAGCGAACTCACTAAAAATCATGATGTACATCGCTGTTGCAGTGATTGGTGTAATATTAATTTACAAGCTGTACAGATTAGTGACAAATTATGAACGCATGCGTTCCACCTTAAACAATTCAAAGCATGAAACTTTGGCACAGGTGTTGGCGAAATGAAGAACTATTGAGAGCATAAAATACGAGCACTCAACAAACATACGGCAGTTCGTCGGAGTAGCAGCAGCGCAACCGGTGAAGGTGAGTGCAGGATGGCGTGCAGCAGTACCAACAATAGAAAAGATCTTTAGGAAATCAGGAGTGATGTGCGTATTTCATTTATCAATTTTATTAAATTCATATTGTTTTTATATTCTCAATGAAAAATGAATTAAAGAGACTAAAGAAGTTGATTAATGAAGAAACAATTAGAGAAAATAAGCTGACATAAGCATAGGTATGAATAGATTAGATGGTTTAGAAACGTTCGTAAATAATACTTATACAAATTTAACAAAAAGCAAAGGTAGACCCCGTACTCTTCACGGGATAGAGACAAAGAAAGTACAATTAGAAGAAACTATAAATGAATATAAAATAATATTAAAAGCTTTTGAATATCGATTAGAGAGTAAAAAGTGGATAGAGCAAGTTGATAGGTACGAGGTAACTAAAACCAAGTACCAGTTGTGTATAAAACTATTGGAAGCCACTCCTATAATCTTGCCAGAGCCTCCACTCATCATGGCGAACCCACCACCAGTATTTGATTTAAAAACAGCAACAGCCTTGGTGCAACCATACGATGGTTCACCAGAGAGTTTAGATGCATTTGTGGATTCTGTTAATTTATTAGCAGAATTGACTACTGAAACACACATTGCTGTAGCGGTAAAATTTATAAAAACACGATTGAGTGGTAGAGCTCGATCAGCTCTACCCGAAAATGTTGCTACGCTCAACGCAATTGTTGACGCTGTAAAACAAAACTGCGAGAGCACGGAAACACCCGAATCGGTTACAGCAAAATTAAAAGCGTTGAAATTAAACGGTGACTCAGACAAATATCTACAAGAAGTAGAAAAACTAACAACAAAATTGACCTCGATGTACGTCAAAAGCAAGATACCATTGAACGTTGCTACCAAAATGGCAACTTAAATAGGAGTTGAATCTCTAATAAGTAAATGTATGGATTCTGACACCAGAATAGTTATGAAAGCAGCTGAATTTTCAACAATTCAATCTGCTATCCAGAAATTTAATGAATCAACGTATGCTCCATCAGTACAAATTCTGAGTACACAGTCGAGAAATGCATACCCTACTAGAGGTAGGTACCCAACGCGAGGAAATTGCATGAATCGCTTTGGCTACCGCAATGCAAACTACAGACAAACTCAAACCGGAAACCAAAACCAACCGAGGCAATTTACACAGCGACAAAATGTCACTACCAATTTGCGAGGAAATTACCAGAATCAAGGTCGTGGAAGTTACCAAAATTATAATCGTGGACATTTACAGAATCAAAATCATTTTCAAAACCACAATCAGAGGAATGCGCGTATTTTCTACACGTCAGTTGAAGAACCATTGGCACAAATTACACCCGAAATGTTACCCAACTTAATTCAACAGCAATCAGGAAACCCACCAATCATGTCACATAGCGAAAATATACCACACCTCCAGCCTCACCCTTTAGGCGGAACGCAAGGGCAGTATACACAGTAAACGTTACTGCCAGTAATTTTGTTACCTTTCATACAAATGCTACAAACCTTCCCTGTACCTTTATCGTGGATACTGGTGCAGATGTTTCATTCTTTAAACCCAATCTAATTAACACAAATCTTACATATAACCCTCAGAACCAAAGTGTTTTGCGAGGTATAACAACTCAAGAAATTCTAAGTCTTGGAAGTGTAAATATAAATTTAGTTGTAAATAACGTTAATCTTCAACATACCTTTCAGCTTGTAAATAGTTCGTTTCCCATACCTACTGATGGTATATTGGGACGAGATTTTTTAACTAACCATAGGTGTAACATTGATTACGACTCGTGGCTTTTAACGATTAATTTATATAATAATTCAATAATAGTGCCTATACTAAACCATTCAAATGGTTCAATTGTTTTACCAGCACGTTCAGAAGTAATAAGACTCATAAATAATTTAAATATAGATAGAGATGTTCTTGTAGAATCTTCAGAAATAGCCCCTGGAGTATTCTGTAGTAACACGATAGTATCAAAACACGCACCGTATGTTAGACTAGTTAACACCAATAATGAATATATAATATTGAAAGATTTTAAACCCCGTATTCAGCCTCTCCAAAATTTTAACATACTTAATATTGAAAGTAATGTCGAAATTGATAGAATTAAATCGCTAGAAAAAGAGATAAATTTAAACAATGTACCAAACTTTATTCGTACACCCTTACAAAAACTTTGTAGCGAGTACAATGATATTTTTAGCCTTAAAGATGATCTTTTGACTTGTAATAATTTTTACGAGCAAAAAATTAGAGTGCAGGACGCAACTCCTGTATATATTAAAAATTACCGCAATGCACATAGTCAACGTGATGAGATCTGTCATCAAGTTGATAAATTAGTAGAGAATGACATTATTGAACCGTCAGTCTCAAGCTATAATTCCCCGATTCTCCTTGTTCCAAAGAAGTCTACAACGTCTGAAAAGAAATGGAGACTAGTTGTAGATTACCGTCAGCTGAACAAAAAACTGTTAGCTGATAAATTTCCCCTGCCGAGAATCGATGACATTCTCGATCAGCTCGGCAGAGCCAAATATTTCACCACACTCGATTTCATCAGATTGAGATAGAGAAAAGTTCAAGAGAATTTACTGCGTTCTCACTTCAAGAACGTGGTCATTTTCAATTTAAACGATTGCCGTTTGGACTTAATATAAGCCCAAACAGCTTTCAACGTATGATGTCAATAGCGCTAAGTGGTTTAAGTCCCGAGTGCGCGTTTTTGTATATTGACGACGTAATAGTCGTTGGTTGTTCAGTTGAACATCATTTGAAAAATATAAGAAAAGTTTTCCAATGTTTCAGAGACCGAAATCTGAAGCTAAATCCGTCAAAATGTTGTTTCTTTCAACCAGAAGTTACATTTTTAGGGCACAAAATTACTGATAGAGGAATTCTGCCCGATAATTCAAAATTTGAGGTAATAAAAAATTACCCCACACCTCAAAATGCCGATCAAGTTCGAAGTTTTGTGGCTATGTGTAACTATTATAGGAGATTTATTCCAAATTTTGCAACTATTTGTAATTGCCTAAATAAACTTTCACGGAAAAATGTTAAATTCGTTTGGACACCCGATTGTCAAGAAGCTTTTCAAAGGCTTAAAAATATGCTATTATCACCAAGGATCTTACAGTACCCTGACTTTGACAAAACTTTTATTCTAACGACAGACGCATCCGACTTTGCGTGCGGAGCCGTCTTATCCCAAAAACATGACAACAATGATCTGCCTGTTTCCTTCGCCAGTCGCGCGTTTACCAAAGGCGAAGCAAATAAACACATCATCGAGAAAGAACTAGCTGCAATACATTGGGCGATAATGCACTATCGACCATATTTAATAGGTAGGAAATTTATAGTGCGTACTGATCATCAAACGTTGGTTTACCTATTCGGTATGAAAGACCCATCTTCAAAGTTAACTCGTATGAGAATCGATCTCGAAGAGTTTGACTTTCAAGTTGAGTTTGTACCTGGGAAGAGCAACGTCGTTGCAGACGCTTTATCTAGAATAAGTTTAGATTCAGATGAATTGAAGAAAATTAATATTCTGCAAGTGCGAACAAGGTCAATGACAAGCAAACCAAGTTTAGCCAATTGCAACAATAATTTGAAAAACAAGAAGCCTGATCAACTTCAAATATATGATGCAACAAATAATGAACAAATATACAAATTACATAAAATTGCATTTACAATTGTATTCAATCAAAAACTACCGGTAGTAAACATAATGCTATTTGACAAACAATATAAAAATGGCCTAACTCTAGCGTTAGGACGAGAATTAAAGTTAAGAAATTTACGAAATATCTTTCAGATTATAAACGATTATTTTCAACAGTCAAAAACAACAAATACTATTGCAATCTCTAAAGGCGATGCATTATTCCAATATATAAGCATAAATGACTTCAAACAAATCGGAAACAAAATTCTTAAATCAGTTTCAATAATTGTTTTCGAACCACCAAAACTTCTATCAGATAACAGCAATACAGAAACTTTTAGAAGATAACCATTGTTCACCTACCGGAGGACATATTGGTATATCAAGATTATATAAAAAATTAAGAAATTCTCATATTTTTCCAAACATGAAACACACAGTAAGCAAGTTTGTTAAATCTTGTGAGCAGTGTAAAATAAACAAACATTTTCCGTCTGTGAAAGAAAACATGATCAAAACAACGACACCCATCAAAACTTTCGACATAGTTTCCATAGACACTATTGGACCGTTTAGTTTAACATCTAATGGCAATAGATACGCTGTGACGATCCAATGTGATCTCAGCAAATACACAATTTTGGTTCCTATTTCAGACAAATCTGCATCCACAATATCCAAGGCAATAGTTGAGAATTGTATTCTAGTTTTTGGTCCCATAAGTGCTATCCGCACTGACCAAGGAACTGAGTACAAAGGTATATTTGATAACATATGCCATCTTCTAAAAATAAACCATACTTGTGCAACGGCATACCACCCACAAACAATAGGAGCATTAGAGAGAAATCATAGGTGTTTAAACGAATACCTACGAACTTTCATTAATGATCTGAAAACTGATTGGGACAATTGGCTTCCATATTATAGTTATTGTTA
The DNA here is from genome assembly GCF_037179485.1 of Ochlerotatus camptorhynchus. Taxonomy (NCBI): domain Eukaryota; kingdom Metazoa; phylum Arthropoda; class Insecta; order Diptera; family Culicidae; genus Ochlerotatus; species Ochlerotatus camptorhynchus. The sequence goes on from NW_027041068.1 coordinate 50,608, forward strand.
CAACACAACTCCAAATTCAATACATGCTTATTCACCATTTGAAATACTTTTCGGTAAACCTGTAAATAAATTTGACAATATTGATCTAAACAATGTAGAACCACTTTACAATCATAGCTCATATTTACATGAATTAAAATACAAATTACAATTAATACACACATCTGTTTTTAACAAAATAGAAGAAACAAAAGCATTTAGGACACAGAAAATAAACAAAAATATAAATCCAACAAATCTGAATCTCAACGATACAGTATATCTGAAGGTCGAAGGAAGAAGAAAATTAGACAATGTTCAAACCGGACCGTATAGAGTTATAAAATTAGATGAAAGTAACGCTGAAATAAAACACGAAATTACAAATCAAACAACAATTGTCCATAAATCTAGACTAGTAACACATAAAAACTGTTAAAACACACACAAATCAAAATGTAAATCAATAGTCCCCAAAAACCACATAGAGGCGAGGCGACCACATTCAATTAACATTTTCCTATCATCTGAATGGCTGCGCCATTCTTCCTAAGGAGGGAGGTGTAGTAATACTAACCTCAACAAATTACCCTTTTGAATAATTCCTTATCCCTTACTACGGACCATGCATCACATGGGAAGTATAATTCCATTACACATCATAAATTAAATACTCACTCAGCTTGACATAGAAACAATTACCCAAATTCTTAACCTACTGAGAAAACACTAAGTCAGCACCAAAACCTTTTCCTTTTCCTTATTTTGAGACCATTTAAGTGCTACCATATGTACACAATAAATTCCGTGCGTATGTACGCCAAATAGTTTACAAAACAGCCTAACGTGTCGTTTCCCTCCATGCTAGTTTACATTTGAAGAACCCGGTAAAATAAACTCACATTCTACTTTCAACTGTCTAAGACTATAGTGGATAAATCCGAAAGTCCGATCTTGCCACACCATTTTGATGCTACTAAAATCACCAAAAATGCATTTCTTGCACTTCGGTTGAACCACAAAAAACACCCTAAACGCATTCTGATCCCGTTATTGTCATTAAGTACACCTACGGGACATTCCACTGCAGCATGCTAGAATGGTTAGAAGTGGTTCTGAACTCGTTAAGGGTGCCATTTTGATGCTACAAAAATCGCCAAAAATGCATTTCTCGCACTTCGGCTGAACCACACAAAAACACCCTAAACGCATTCTGATCCCGTTATTGTCGTTATCTACACCTACGGGACATTCCACTGCTTAATGCTAGAATGGTTAGAAGTGCTTTTGAACTCGAAATGGTTAGAAGTGCTTCTGAACGATCAAAGGGTGCCATTTTGATGCTACAAAAATCGCCTAAAATGCATTTCTTGCACTTCGAATGAACCTAAAAAAACACCCTAAACGCATTCTGATCCCGGTATTGTCATTATCTAAACCTACGGGACATTCCACTGCAGCATGCTAGAATGGTTAGAAGTGGTTCTGAACTCGTTAAGGGTGCCATTTTGATGCTACGAAAATCGCCAAAAATGCATTTCTTGCACTTCGGTTGTACCACAAAAAACACCCTAAACGCATTCTGATCCCGTTATTGTCATTAAGTACACCTACGGGACATTCCACTGCAGCATGCTAGAATGGTTAGAAGTGGTTCTGAACTCGTTAAGGGTGCCATTTTGATGCTACAAAAATCGCCAAAAATGCATTTCTCGCACTTCGGCTGAACCACACAAAAACACCCTAAACGCATTCTGATCCCGTTATTGTCGTTATCTACACCTACGGGACATTCCACTGCTTAATGCTAGAATGGTTAGAAGTGCTTTTGAACTCGAAATGGTTAGAAGTGCTTCTGAACGATCAAATGGTGCCATTTTGATGCTACAAAAATCGCCTAAAATGCATTTCTTGCACTTCGAATGAACCTAAAAAAACACCCTAAACGCATTCTGATCCCGGTATTGTCATTATCTAAACCTACGGGACATTCCACTGCAGCATGCTAGAATGGTTAGAAGTGGTTCTGAACCCGTTAAGGGTGCCATTTTGATGCTACAAAAATTGCCAAAAATGCATTTCTTGCACTTCGATTGTACCACAAAAAACACCCTAAACGCATTCTGATCCCGTTAATGTCATTATCTACACCTACGGGACATTCCACTGCAGCATGCTAGAATGGTTAAAAGTGCTTCTGAATGGTCAAAGGGTGCCATTTTGATGCTACAAAAATCGCCAAAAATGAATTTCTTGCACTTCGGTTGTACCACAAAAAACATTCTAAATGAATTCCGTTCCCATTATTTTCATTATCTACATCTAGGGGACATTCCAGTGCAGCATGCTAGAATGGTTAGAAGTGCTTCGGAACGGTCAAAGGGTGCCATTTTGATGCTACAAAAATCGCCAAAAATGCATTTCTTGCACTTCGGTTGAACCACAAAAAACATTCTAAATGAATTCCGTTCCCATTATTTTCATGATCTACATCCAGGGACATTCCACTGCAGCATGCTAGAATGGTTAGAAGTGCTTCGGAACGGTCAAAGGGTGCCATTTTGATGCTACAAAAATCGCCAAAAATGCATTTCTTGCACTTCGGTTGAACCACAAAAAACATTCTAAATGAATTCCGTTCCCATTATTTTCATGATCTACATCCAGGGACATTCCACTGCAGCATGCTAGAATGGTTAGAAGTGCTTCGGAACGGTCAAAGGGTGCCATTTTGATGCTACAAAAATCGCCAAAAATGCATTTCTTACACGTCGGTTGAAACACAAAAAACACCCTAAACGCATTCTGATCCCGTTATTGTCATTATCTAAACCTATGGGACATTCCACTGCAGCATCCACTGCAGGGTGCCATTTTGATGCTTCAAAAATCGCCAAAAATGCATTTCTTGCACTTCGGTTGAACCACAAAAAACACCCTAAACGCATTCTGGTCCCGTTATTGTCAATATCTACACCTACGGGACATTCCACTGCAGCATGCTAGAATGGTTACAAGTGGTTCTGAACTCGTTAAGGGTACCATTTTGATGCTACAAAAATCGCCAAAAATGCATTTCTTGCACTTCAGTTGTACCTAAAAGAACACCTTAAACGCGTTCTGATCCCGTTATTGTCATTATCTTTACCTGCGGGACATTCCACTGCACAATGCTAGAATGGTTAGAAGTGGTTCTGAACTCGTTAAGGGTGCCATTTTGATGCTACAAAAATCCCAAAAAAGGCATTTTTGCACTTCGGTTGTACCACAAAAAAAACACCCTAAGCGCATTCTGATCCCGTTTTTGTCATTATCTACATCTAGGGGACATTCCAGTGCAGCATGCTAGAATGGTTAGAAGTGCTTCTGAACGGTCAAAGGGTGCCATTTTGATGCTACAAAAATCGCCAAAAATGCATTTCTTGCACTTCGGTTGAACCACAAAAACACATTCTAAACGCATTCCGTTCCCATTATTTTTATTATCTACACCTACGGGACATTCCACTGCAGTATGCTAGAATGGCTAGAAGTGGTTCTGATTTCGTTAAGGGTGCCATTTTAATGCTAGCAAAAATCGCCAAAAATGCATTTCTCGCACTTTGGTTGAACCCCAAAAAAAGTCTAAACGCATTGTCATTATCTACACCTACGGGACATTCCACTGCTGCATTCTAGAATGGTTAGAAGTGGTTCTGAACTCGTTAAGGGTGCCATTTTAATGCTTCAAAAGTCGCCAAAAATGCATTTCTTGCACTTCGGTTGAAACATAAAAAAACATTCTAAACGCATTCTGATCCCGTTATTGTCGTTATCTACACCTATGGGACATTCCACTGCAGCATGCTTGAATGGTTAGAAGTGGTTCTGAACTCGTTAAGGGTGCCATTTTGATGCTACAAAAATCGCCAAAAATGCATTTCTTGCACTTTGGTTGAACCACAAAAAACACCCTAAACGCATTCTGATCCCGGTATTGTCATTATCTTCACCTACGGGACATTCCACTGCAGCATGCTAGAATGGTTAGAAGTGCTTTTGAAGAACTCCTCTTTGAAGTAAAAATAAATCAATCAGACAATTTCAAAACAATTAGCCATGATGTTTAAGTATACAAAGGTCTTCTTAAGATATTGTTGAATACTCTTAATAAATCACTTTATTTATATTTGACTCAGTATTCCCATCCAGCAAGTATTTGTAGAATTTGTTTTTAAATTTCCTTGAAGAACTCCTCGTTGAAGTAAAAATTAATCAATCAGACAATTTTAAAACAATTAGCCATGATGTTTAAGTATACAAATGTCTTCTTAAGATATTACTGAATACTCTGAATAAATCACTTTATTTATATTTGACTCAGTATTCCCATCCAGCAAGTATTTGTAGAAAAATTTTCAAATTTCTTTGAAGAACTCCTCTTTGAAGTAAAAAAAAAACAATCAGACAATTTCAAAACAATTATGCAAATGTCTTCTTAAGATATTACTGAATACTCTGAATAAATCACTTTAATTATATTTGACTCAGTATTCCCATCCAGCAAGTATTTGTAACATAATATGAAAATTTCTTTAAAGAACTCCTCTTTGAAGTAAAAATAAATCAACCAGACAATTTCAAAACAATAAGCCATGATGTTTAAGTATGCAAATGTCTTTTTAAGATATTACTGAATACTCTGAAATAATCGCTTTAATTATATTTGACTCAGTATTCCCATCCAGCAAGTATTTGTAGAAAAACATTTAAATTTCCTTGAAGAACTCCTCTTTGAAGTAAAAATAAATCAATCAGACAATTTCAAAACAATTAGCCATGATGTTTATGTATACAAATGTCTTCTTAAGATATTTCTGAATACTCTGAATAAATCACTTTAATTATATTTGACTCAGTATTCCCATCCAGCAAGTATTTATAGAAAATTTTGTAAATTTCCTCGAAGAACTCCTCTTTGAAGTAAAAATAAATCAATCAGACAATTTCAAAACAATTAGCCATGATGTTTAAGTATACAAATGTCTTCTTAAGATATTACTGAATACTCTGAATAAATCACTTTAATTATATTTGACTCAGTAATCCCATCCAGCAAGTATTTGTAGAAAAAATTTTAAATTTCCTTAAAGAACTCCTCTTTGAAGTAAAAATAAATCAATCAGACAATTTCAAAACAATTAGCCATGATGTTTAAGTATACAAAGGTATTCTTAAGATATTGCTGAATACTCTTAATAAATCACTTTATTTATATTTGACTCAGTATTCCCATCCAGCAAGTATTTGTAGAAAATTTTGTAAATTTCCTCGAAGAACTCCTCTTTGTAGTAAAAAACAACCAATCAAACAATTTCAAAACAATTAGCCATGATGTTAAAGTATACAAATGTCTTCTTAAGATATTACTGAATACTCTGAATAAATCACTTTAATTATATTTGACTCAGTATTCCTATCCAGCAAGTATTTGTAGAAAATTTTCAAATTTCTTTGAAGAACTCCTCTTTGAAGTAAAAAAATCAATCAAACAATTTCAAAACAATAAGCCATGATGTTTAAGTAAACAAATGTCTTCTTAAGATATTGCTGAATACTAAACACCCTAAACGCATTCTGATCCCGTTATTGTCATTATCTACACCTACGGGACATTCCACTGCAGCATGCTAGAATGGTTAGAAGTGGTTCTGAACTCGTTAAAGGTGCCATTTTGATGCTACAAAAATCACCAAAAATGCATTTCTTGCACTTCGGTTGAACCACAAAAAACACCCTAAACGCATTCTGATCCCGTTATTGTCATTATCAACACCTACGGGACATTCCACTGCACCGTGCTAGAATGGAAAGAAGTGGTTATGAACTCGTTAAGGATGCCATTTTGATACTACAAAAATCGCCAAAAATGCATTTCTTGCACTTCGGTTGAACCACAAAAAAACACCCTAAATGCATTCTGATCCCGTTAATTTCATTATCTACACCTACGGGACATTCCACTGCACCATGCTAGAATGGTTAGAAGTGATTCTGAACTCGTTAAGGGTGCCATTTTGATGCTACAAAAATCGACAAAAATGCATTTCTTGCACTTCGGTTGAACCACACAAAAACACCCTAAACGCATTTTTACCCCGTTATTGTCATTATCTACACCTACGGGACATTCCACTGCAGCATGCTAGAATGGTTCGAAGTGGTTCTGAACTCGTTAAGGGTGCCATTTTGATGCTACAAAAATCGCCAAAAATGCATTTCTTGCACTTCGGTTGTACCACAAAAAACACCCTAAACGCATTCCGATCCCGTTATTGTCATTATCTACACCTACGGGACATTCCACTGCAGCATGCTAGAATAGTTAGAAGTAGTTCTGAACTCGTTAAGGGTGCCATTTTGATGCTACAAAAATCGCCAAAAATGCATTTCTTGCACTTCGGTTGAACCACACAAAAACACCCTAAACGCATTCTGATCCCGTTATTGTCATTATCTATATCTACGGGACATTCCACTGCAGCATGCTAAAATGGTTAGAAGTGGTTCTGAACTCGTTAAGGGTGCCATTTTGATGCTACAAAAATCGCCAAAAATGCATTTCTTGCACTTCGGTTGTACCACAAAAAACACCCTAAACGCATTCTGATCTCGTTAATGTCATTATCTACACCTACGGGACATTTCACTGCATCATGCTAGAATTGTTAGAAGTGGTTCTGAACTCGTTAAGGGTGCCGTTTTGATGCTACAAAAATCGCCAAAAATGCATTTCTTGCACTTCGGTTGAACCACAAAAAAAAACCTAAACGCATTCTGATCCCGTTATTGTCAATATCTACACCTACGGGACATTCCACTGCAGCATGCTAGAATGGTTAGAAGTGGTTCTGAACTCGTTAAGGGTGCCATTTTGATGCTACAAAAATCCTTAAAAAATGCATTTCTTGCACTTCGGTTGTACCACAAAAACAAACACCCTAAACGCATTCTGATCCCGTTATTGTCATTATCTACATCCAAGGGACATTCCACTGCAGCATGCTAGAATGGTTAGAAGTGCTTCTGAATGGTGAAAGGGTGCAATTTTGATGCTACAAAAATCGCCAAAAATTCATTTCTTGCACTTCGGTTGTACCACACAAAAACACCCTAAGCGCATTCTGATCCCATTGCTGTCATTATCTACATCTAGGGGACATTGCAGTGCAGCATGCTAGAATGGTTAGAAGTGCTTCTGAACGGTCAAAGGGTGCCATTTTGATGCTACAAAAATCGCCAAAAATGCATTTCTTGCACTTCAGTTGAACCACAAAAAACATTCTAAATGAATTCCGTTCCCATTATTTTCATGATCTACATCCAGGGGACATTCCACTGCAGCATGCTAGAATGGTTAGAAGTGCTTCGGAACGGTCAAAGGGTGCCATTTTGATGCTACAAAAATCGCCAAAAATGCATTTCTTACACGTCGGTTGAAACACAAAAAACACCCTAAACGCATTCTGATCCCGTTATTGTCATTATCTACACCTATTTCTTCCACTGCAGCATCCACTGCAGGGTGCCATTTTGATGCTACAAAAATCGCCAAAAATGCATTTCTTGCACTTTGTTTGAACCACAAAAAACACCCTAAACGCATTCTGATCCCGTTATTGTCAATATCTACACCTACGGGACATTCCACTGCAGCATGCTGGAATGGTAATAAGTGGTTCTGAACTCGTTTAGGGTGCCATTTTGATGCTACAAAAATCGCCAAAAATTCATTTCTTGCACTTTGGTTGATCCACAAAAAAAAATCACCCTAAACGCATTCTGATCCAGTTATTGTCATTAAGTACACCTACGGGACATTCCACTGCAGCATGCTAGAATGGTTGGAAGTGGTTCTGAACTCGTTTAGGGTGCCATTTTGATGCTACAAAAATCGCCAAAAATGCATTTCTTGCACTTTGGTTGATCCACAAAAAACACCCTAAACGCATTCTGATCCCGTTATTGTCATTATCTACACCTACGGGACATTCCACTGCAGCATGCTAGAATGGTTAGAAGTGGTTCTGAACTCGTTAAGGGTGCCATTTTGATGCTACAAAAATCGCCAAAAATGCATTTCTTGCACTTCGGTTGTACCACAAAAAAAAAACACCCTAAGCGCATTCTGATCCCGTTATTATTTTCATTATCTACGTCGAGGGGACATTCCACTGCAGCATCCTAGAATGGTTAGAAGTGGTTCTGAACGGTCAAAGGGTGCCATTTTGATGCTACGAAAATCACCAAAAATGCATTTCTCGCACTTCGGTTGAACCACAAAAAAACACCCTAACGCATTCTGATCCCGTTATTGTCATTATGTAAAACTACGGCACATTCCACTGCAGCATGCTAGAATAGTAAGAAGTGGTTATGAACTCATTAAGGGTGCCATTGTAGTAATACTAACCTCAACAAATTACCCTTTTGAATAATTCCTTATCCCTTACTACGGACCATGCATCACATGGGAAGTATAATTCCATTACACATCATAAATTAAATACTCACTCAGCTTGACATAGAAACAATTACTCAAATTCTTAACCTACTGAGAAAACACTGAGTCAGCACCAAAACCTTTTCCTTTTCCTTATTTTGAGACCATTTAAGTGCTACCATATGTACACAATAAATTCCGTGCGTATGTACGCCAAATAGTTTACAAAACAGCCTAACGTGTCGTTTCCCTCCATGCTAGTTTACATTTGAAGAACCCGGTAAAATAAACTCACATTCTACTTTCAACTGTCTAAGACTATAGTGGATAAATCCGAAAGTCCGATCTTGCCACATGGCTGACCGTGACAAGTGAATAAGGAGTCTAAAAGTGAAAAGTTCAGATAAAGTTGATTAATATGGACACTACATTGATCATACTATTGGCTTTAATGCTGATAGCCGTCATGATAACCAGCAATTTAATTGTAAATGAGTGGAAGGAGTGGAAACAACAAATGTTGTTCGCGCATATTGCACAATTTTAAAAAGGAACTGAAAAGTGAAGTGAATTTTCTTCAGTAGATGAGACATTTTGTGCGGACTGCGTTGTATATATGTGAATTATTTCGCGGTGATTTCCCCCCGGTGGGTACAAAGTGCTGTTGTCCGCAGCTGAACGGTTTTGTCGGAATATTGTGCTGTTGTTGTACGGTGTTTGATCAACAGGCAAACAACGAAACTATGCCTATGTGGACAATTAAATAAATGTTGAATAGTGAAAAGTATTAAACTGTAGATAAAACAATAAATTAGCACAACATGCTGAAGAGTCGGCTAAAAATTCGAACGAGATAGCGAACTCACTAAAAATCATGATGTACATCGCTGTTGCAGTGATTGGTGTAATATTAATTTACAAGCTGTACAGATTAGTGACAAATTATGAACGCATGCGTTCCACCTTAAACAATTCAAAGCATGAAACTTTGGCACAGGTGTTGGCGAAATGAAGAACTATTGAGAGCATAAAATACGAGCACTCAACAAACATACGGCAGTTCGTCGGAGTAGCAGCAGCGCAACCGGTGAAGGTGAGTGCAGGATGGCGTGCAGCAGTACCAACAATAGAAAAGATCTTTAGGAAATCAGGAGTGATGTGCGTATTTCATTTATCAATTTTATTAAATTCATATTGTTTTTATATTCTCAATGAAAAATGAATTAAAGAGACTAAAGAAGTTGATTAATGAAGAAACAATTAGAGAAAATAAGCTGACATAAGCATAGGTATGAATAGATTAGATGGTTTAGAAACGTTCGTAAATAATACTTATACAAATTTAACAAAAAGCAAAGGTAGACCCCGTACTCTTCACGGGATAGAGACAAAGAAAGTACAATTAGAAGAAACTATAAATGAATATAAAATAATATTAAAAGCTTTTGAATATCGATTAGAGAGTAAAAAGTGGATAGAGCAAGTTGATAGGTACGAGGTAACTAAAACCAAGTACCAGTTGTGTATAAAACTATTGGAAGCCACTCCTATAATCTTGCCAGAGCCTCCACTCATCATGGCGAACCCACCACCAGTATTTGATTTAAAAACAGCAACAGCCTTGGTGCAACCATACGATGGTTCACCAGAGAGTTTAGATGCATTTGTGGATTCTGTTAATTTATTAGCAGAATTGACTACTGAAACACACATTGCTGTAGCGGTAAAATTTATAAAAACACGATTGAGTGGTAGAGCTCGATCAGCTCTACCCGAAAATGTTGCTACGCTCAACGCAATTGTTGACGCTGTAAAACAAAACTGCGAGAGCACGGAAACACCCGAATCGGTTACAGCAAAATTAAAAGCGTTGAAATTAAACGGTGACTCAGACAAATATCTACAAGAAGTAGAAAAACTAACAACAAAATTGACCTCGATGTACGTCAAAAGCAAGATACCATTGAACGTTGCTACCAAAATGGCAACTTAAATAGGAGTTGAATCTCTAATAAGTAAATGTATGGATTCTGACACCAGAATAGTTATGAAAGCAGCTGAATTTTCAACAATTCAATCTGCTATCCAGAAATTTAATGAATCAACGTATGCTCCATCAGTACAAATTCTGAGTACACAGTCGAGAAATGCATACCCTACTAGAGGTAGGTACCCAACGCGAGGAAATTGCATGAATCGCTTTGGCTACCGCAATGCAAACTACAGACAAACTCAAACCGGAAACCAAAACCAACCGAGGCAATTTACACAGCGACAAAATGTCACTACCAATTTGCGAGGAAATTACCAGAATCAAGGTCGTGGAAGTTACCAAAATTATAATCGTGGACATTTACAGAATCAAAATCATTTTCAAAACCACAATCAGAGGAATGCGCGTATTTTCTACACGTCAGTTGAAGAACCATTGGCACAAATTACACCCGAAATGTTACCCAACTTAATTCAACAGCAATCAGGAAACCCACCAATCATGTCACATAGCGAAAATATACCACACCTCCAGCCTCACCCTTTAGGCGGAACGCAAGGGCAGTATACACAGTAAACGTTACTGCCAGTAATTTTGTTACCTTTCATACAAATGCTACAAACCTTCCCTGTACCTTTATCGTGGATACTGGTGCAGATGTTTCATTCTTTAAACCCAATCTAATTAACACAAATCTTACATATAACCCTCAGAACCAAAGTGTTTTGCGAGGTATAACAACTCAAGAAATTCTAAGTCTTGGAAGTGTAAATATAAATTTAGTTGTAAATAACGTTAATCTTCAACATACCTTTCAGCTTGTAAATAGTTCGTTTCCCATACCTACTGATGGTATATTGGGACGAGATTTTTTAACTAACCATAGGTGTAACATTGATTACGACTCGTGGCTTTTAACGATTAATTTATATAATAATTCAATAATAGTGCCTATACTAAACCATTCAAATGGTTCAATTGTTTTACCAGCACGTTCAGAAGTAATAAGACTCATAAATAATTTAAATATAGATAGAGATGTTCTTGTAGAATCTTCAGAAATAGCCCCTGGAGTATTCTGTAGTAACACGATAGTATCAAAACACGCACCGTATGTTAGACTAGTTAACACCAATAATGAATATATAATATTGAAAGATTTTAAACCCCGTATTCAGCCTCTCCAAAATTTTAACATACTTAATATTGAAAGTAATGTCGAAATTGATAGAATTAAATCGCTAGAAAAAGAGATAAATTTAAACAATGTACCAAACTTTATTCGTACACCCTTACAAAAACTTTGTAGCGAGTACAATGATATTTTTAGCCTTAAAGATGATCTTTTGACTTGTAATAATTTTTACGAGCAAAAAATTAGAGTGCAGGACGCAACTCCTGTATATATTAAAAATTACCGCAATGCACATAGTCAACGTGATGAGATCTGTCATCAAGTTGATAAATTAGTAGAGAATGACATTATTGAACCGTCAGTCTCAAGCTATAATTCCCCGATTCTCCTTGTTCCAAAGAAGTCTACAACGTCTGAAAAGAAATGGAGACTAGTTGTAGATTACCGTCAGCTGAACAAAAAACTGTTAGCTGATAAATTTCCCCTGCCGAGAATCGATGACATTCTCGATCAGCTCGGCAGAGCCAAATATTTCACCACACTCGATTTCATCAGATTGAGATAGAGAAAAGTTCAAGAGAATTTACTGCGTTCTCACTTCAAGAACGTGGTCATTTTCAATTTAAACGATTGCCGTTTGGACTTAATATAAGCCCAAACAGCTTTCAACGTATGATGTCAATAGCGCTAAGTGGTTTAAGTCCCGAGTGCGCGTTTTTGTATATTGACGACGTAATAGCCGTTGGTTGTTCAGTTGAACATCATTTGAAAAATATAAGAAAAGTTTTCCAATGTTTCAGAGACCGAAATCTGAAGCTAAATCCGTCAAAATGTTGTTTCTTTCAACCAGAAGTTACATTTTTAGGGCACAAAATTACTGATAGAGGAATTCTGCCCGATAATTCAAAATTTGAGGTAATAAAAAATTACCCCACACCTCAAAATGCCGATCAAGTTCGAAGTTTTGTGGCTATGTGTAACTATTATAGGAGGGGCACAAAATTACTGATAGTGGAATTCTGCCCGATAATTCAAAATTTGAGGTAATAAAAAATTACCCCACACCTCAAAATGCCGATCAAGTTCGAAGTTTTGTGGCTATGTGTAACTATTATAGGAGATTTATTCCAAATTTTGCAACTATATGTAATTGCCTAAATAAACTTTCACGGAAAAATGTTAAATTCGTTTGGACACCCAATTGTCAAGAAGCTTTTCAAATGCTTAAAAATATGCTATTATCACCAAGGATCTTACAGTACCCTGACTTTGACAAAACTTTTATTCTAACGACAGACGCATCCGACTTTGCGTGCGGAGCCGTCTTATCCCAAAAACATGACAACAATGATCTGCCTGTTTCCTTCGCCAGTCGCGCGTTTACCAAAGGCGAAGCAAATAAACACATCATCGAGAAAGAACTAGCTGCAATACATTGGGCGATAATGCACTATCGACCATATTTAATAGGTAGGAAATTTATAGTGCGTACTGATCATCAAACGTTGGTTTACCTATTCGGTATGAAAGACCCATCTTCAAAGTTAACTCGTATGAGAATCGATCTCGAAGAGTTTGACTTTCAAGTTGAGTTTGTACCTGGGAAGAGCAACGTCGTTGCAGACGCTTTATCTAGAATAAGTTTAGATTCAGATGAATTGAAGAAAATTAATATTCTGCAAGTGCGAACAAGGTCAATGACAAGCAAACCAAGTTTAGCCAATTGCAACAATAATTTGAAAAACAAGAAGCCTGATCAACTTCAAATATATGATGCAACAAATAATGAACAAATATACAAATTACATAAAATTGCATTTACAATTGTATTCAATCAAAAACTACCGGTAGTAAACATAATGCTATTTGACAAACAATATAAAAATGGCCTAACTCTAGCGTTAGGACGAGAATTAAAGTTAAGAAATTTACGAAATATCTTTCAGATTATAAACGATTATTTTCAACAGTCAAAAACAACAAATACTATTGCAATCTCTAAAGGCGATGCATTATTCCAATATATAAGCATAAATGACTTCAAACAAATCGGAAACAAAATTCTTAAATCAGTTTCAATAATTGTTTTCGAACCACCAAAACTTCTATCAGATAAAACAGCAATACAGAAACTTTTAGAAGATAACCATTGTTCACCTACCGGAGGACATATTGGTATATCAAGATTATATAAAAAATTAAGAAATTCTCATATTTTTCCAAACATGAAACACACAGTAAGCAAGTTTGTTAAATCTTGTGAGCAGTGTAAAATAAACAAACATTTTCCGTCTGTGAAAGAAAACATGATCAAAACAACGACACCCATCAAAACTTTCGACATAGTTTCCATAGACACTATTGGACCGTTTAGTTTAACATCTAATGGCAATAGATACGCTGTGACGATCCAATGTGATCTCAGCAAATACACAATTTTGGTTCCTATTTCAGACAAATCTGCATCCACAATATCCAAGGCAATAGTTGAGAATTGTATTCTAGTTTTTGGTCCCATGAGTGCTATCCGCACTGACCAAGGAACTGAGTACAAAGGTATATTTGATAACATATGCCATCTTCTAAAAATAAACCATACTTGTGCAACGGCATACCACCCACAAACAATAGGAGCATTAGAGAGAAATCATAGGTGTTTAAACGAATACCTACGAACTTTCATTAATGATCTGAAAACTGATTGGGACAATTGGCTTCCATATTATAGTTATTGTTACAACACAACTCCAAATTCAATACATGCTTATTCACCATTTGAAATACTTTTCGGTAAACCTGTAAATAAATTTGACAATATTGATCTAAACAATGTAGAACCACTTTACAATCATAGCTCATATTTACATGAATTAAAATACAAATTACAATTAATACACACATCTGTTTTTAACAAAATAGAAGAAACAAAAGCATTTAGGACACAGAAAATAAACAAAAATATAAATCCAACAAATCTGAATCTCAACGATACAGTATATCTGAAGGTCGAAGGAAGAAGAAAATTAGACAATGTTCAAACCGGACCGTATAGAGTTATAAAATTAGATGAAAGTAACGCTGAAATAAAACACGAAATTACAAATCAAACAACAATTGTCCATAAATCTAGACTAGTAACACATAAAAACTGTTAAAACACACACAAATCAAAATGTAAATCAATAGTCCCCAAAAACCACATAGAGGCGAGGCGACCACATTCAATTAACATTTTCCTATCATCTGAATGGCTGCGCCATTCTTCCTAAGGAGGGAGGTGTAGTAATACTAACCTCAACAAATTACCCTTTTGAATAATTCCTTATCCCTTACTACGGACCATGCATCACATGGGAAGTATAATTCCATTACACATCATAAATTAAATACTCACTCAGCTTGACATAGAAACAATTACCCAAATTCTTAACCTACTGAGAAAACACTGAGTCAGCACCAAAACCTTTTCCTTTTCCTTATTTTGAGACCATTTAAGTGCTACCATATGTACACAATAAATTCCGTGCGTATGTACGCCAAATAGTTTACAAAACAGCCTAACGTGTCGTTTCCCTCCATGCTAGTTTACATTTGAAGAACCCGGTAAAATAAACTCACATTCTACTTTCAACTGTCTAAGACTAGTGGATAAATCCGAAAGTCCGATCTTGCCACACCATTTTGATGCTACAAAAATCACCAAAAATGCATTTCTTGCACTTCGGTTGAACCACAAAAAACACCCTAAACGCATTCTGATCCCGTAATTGTCATTATTAACACCTACGGGACATTCCACTGCACCGTGCTAGAATGGAAAGAAGTGGTTATGAACTCGTTAAGGATGCCATTTCGATACTACAAAAATCGCCAAAAATGCATTTCTTGCACTTCGGTTGAACCACAAAAAAACACCCTAAACGCATTCTGATCCCGTTAATTTCATTATCTACACCTACGGGACATTCCACTGCACCATGCTAGAATGGTTAGAAGTGGTTCAGAACTCGTTAAGGGTGCCATTTTGATGCTACAAAAATCGCCAAAAATGCATTTCTCGCACTTCGGTTGTACCACAAAAACACCCTAAACGCATTCTGATCCCGTTAATG
The DNA here is from genome assembly GCF_037179485.1 of Ochlerotatus camptorhynchus. Taxonomy (NCBI): domain Eukaryota; kingdom Metazoa; phylum Arthropoda; class Insecta; order Diptera; family Culicidae; genus Ochlerotatus; species Ochlerotatus camptorhynchus. Next base: position 66,309 of record NW_027041068.1, read on the forward strand.
TCATTATCTACACCTACGGGACATTCCACTGCAGCATGCTAGAATGGTTAGAAGTGGTTCTGAACTCGTTAAGGGTGCCATTTTGATGCTACAAAAATCGCCAAAAATGAATTTCTTGCACTTCGGTTGTACCACAAAAAACACCCTAAACGCATTCCGATCCCGTTATTGTCATTATCTATATCCAGGGGACATTCCACTGCAGCATGCTAGAATGGTTAGAAGTGCTTCTGAATGGTCAAAGGGTGCCATTTTGATGCTACAAAAATCGCCAAAAATGCATTTCTTGCACTTCGGTTGCACCACAAAAAAACACCCTAAGCGCATTCTGATCCCATTGCTGTCATTATCTACATCTAGGGGACATTACAGTGCAGCATGCTAGAATGGTTAGAAGTGGTTCTGAACGGTCAAAGGGTGCCATTTTGATGCTACAAAAATCGCCAAAAATGCATTTCTTGCACTTCGGTTGAACCACAAAAAACATTCTAAATGAATTCCGTTCCCATTATTTTCATGATCTACATCCAGGGACATTCCACTGCAGCATGCTAGAATGGTTAGAAGTGCTTCGGAACGGTCAAAGGGTGCCATTTTGATGCTACAAAAATCGCCAAAAATGCATTTCTTACACGTCGGTTGAAACACAAAAAACACCCTAAACGCATTCTGATCCCGTTATTGTCATTATCTACACCTATGGGACATTCCACTGCAGCATCCACTGCAGGGTGCCATTTTGATGCTACAAAAATCGCCAAAAATGCATTTCTTACACGTCGGTTGAAACACAAAAAACACCCTAAACGCATTCTGATCCCGGTATTGTCATTATCTACACCTTTGGGACATTCCACTGCAGCATGCTAGAATGGTTAGAAGTGGTTCTGAACTCGTTAAGGGTGCCATTTTGATGCTACAAAAATCGCCAAAAATGCATTTCTTGCACTTCGGTTGTACCACAAAAAAAAAACCCTAAACGCATTCCGATCCCGTTATTGTCATTATCTACATCCAGGGGACATTCCACTGCAGCATGCTAGAATGGTTAGAAGTGCTTCTGAATGGTCAAAGGGTGCCATTTTGATGCTACAAAAATCGCCAAAAATGCATTTCTTGCACTTCGGTTGTACCACAAAAAAACACCCTAAGCGCATTCTGATCCCACTGCTGTCATTATCTTCATCTAGGGGACATTGCAGTGCAGCATGCTAGAATGGTTAGAAGTGCTTCTGAACGGTCAAAGGGTGCCATTTTGATGCTACAAAAATCGCCAAAAATGCATTTCTTGCACTTCGGTTGAACCACAAAAAACATTCTAAATGAATTCGGTTCCCAATATTTTCATTATCTACATCCAGGAGACATTCCACTGCAGCATGCTAGAATGGTTAGAAGTGCTTCGGAACGGTCAAAGGGTGCCATTTTGATGCTACAAAAATCGCCAAAAATGCATTTCTTACACGTCGGTTGAACCACAAAAAACACCCTAAACGCATTCTGGTCCCGTTATTGTTAAACTCTACACCTACGGGACATTCCACTGCAGCATGCTAGAATGGTTAGAAGTGGTTCTTTACTCGTTAAGGGTGCCATTTTAATGCTACAAAAATCGCCAAAAATGCATTTCTTGCACTTCGGTTGAACCCCAAAAAAAAAAACCCTAAACGCATTCTGATCCCGTTATTGTCGTTATCTACACCTACGGGACATTCCACTGCAGCATGCTGGAATGGTAATAAGTGGTTCTGAACTCGTTTAGGGTGCCATTTTGATGCTACAAAAATCGCCAAAAATGCATTTCTTGCACTTTGGTTGATCCACAAAAAAAAATCACCCTAAACGCATTCTGATCCCGTTAGTGTCATTAAGTACACCTACGGGACATTCCACTGCAGCATGCTTGAATGGTTAAAAGTGCTCCTGAACTCGTTTAGGGTGCCATTTTGATGCTACAAAAATCGCCAAAAATGCATTTCTTGCACTTCAGTTGTACCTAAAAAAAACACCTTAAACGCATTCTGGTCCCGTTATTGTTAAACTCTACACCTACGGGACATTCCACTGCAGCATGCTAGAATGGTTAGAAGTGGTTCTTAACTCGTTAAGGGTGCCATTTTAATGCTTCAAAAGTCGCCAAAATGCATTTCTTGCACTTCGGTTGAAACACAAAAAAACATTCTAAACGCATTCTGATCCCGTTAATGTCATTATCTACACCTACGGGACATTCCACTGCAGCATGCTTGAATGGTTAAAAGTGGTTCTGAACTCGTTAAGGGTGCCATTTTGATGCTACAAAAATCGCCAAAAATGCATTTCTTGCACTTCGGTTGAACCACAAAAAAAACACCCTAAACGCATTCTCATCCCGGTATTGTCATTATCTACACCTACGGGACATTTCACTGCAGCATGCTAGAATGGTTAGAAGTACTTTTGAAGAACTCCTCTTTGAAGTAAAAATAAATCAATCAGACAATTTCAAAACAATTAGCCATGATGTTTAAGTATACAAAGGTCTTCTTAAGATATTGCTGAATACTCTTAATAAATCCCTTTATTTATATTTGACTCAGTATTCCCATCCAGCAAGTATTTGTAGAATTTGTTTTTAAATTTCCTTGAAGAACTCCTCTTTGAAGTAAAAATAAATCAATCAGACAATTTCAAAACAATTAGCCATGATGTTTAAGTATACAAATTTCTTCTTAAGATATTGTTGAATACTCTTAATAAATCACTTTATTTATATTTGACTCAGTATTCCCATCCAGCAAGTATTTGTAGAAAACTTTGTATATTTCCTCGAAGAAATCCTCTTTGATGTAAAAATAAATCAATCAGACAATTTCAAAACAATTAGCCATGATGTTTAAGTATACAAATGTCTTCTTAAGATATTGCTGAATACTCTGAATAAATCACTTTAATTATATTTGACTCAGTATTCCCATCCAGCAAGTATTCGTAGAAAATTTCAATCTGGGAGTTTTTTCAGCCAGCGTTATCCGTCCGGGAAAAAAGACTCCACGTCGTTCTTCTGGGTGATTCCTTAAAAAAAAGAAAAGTTTTAGTTTCTGTCTTAAATTGCGCCTAAATCAGAAACAACTTACCGTACTAACACGTGTAGCATTATGGTACGTGTGAAGATGTAGTCCATAGGTCATCAATGTTGTCCAAAGGCTGTGATTCCTTCGTCAGAGAGGATAAATTTTACAGCATCTTATCATCATCGTTATCTCATCAGTCCGGTAGGGTCGTCGTTGATGAAGATGGAATGCTGAAAAAGAGAAAGAGAAAGATATATAATTATTGTTACCGGTAACAGAATTTCAGTCCGGATTGAAAAGGTGCACAAACAAAAGCCAACGACAAGGAAAAGACTAGTGCCTCTAAGTAGGAGAGATGGCACCGTCAGCGTTGACGGCAAATAACTCACGAACACTAGCGGACCGTGAGTACTGTGCCACCTATGCATCCTTCCATCTTGATCTTGGAATGAATACGAATCCATCTTCACATTATAGCCACTAGGAATTCCAGCTTCACCGTTAATTATTGTGTAGATTCCAATCGGTACTCACCAGCAAGCACACTTCACAAGTACCACCTAACTTTGTCACACATTTAAGACCCCAACAATCCTGCACCACTGTCCGTTACAATTTTTTCAGTTGATGATGCATCGTTTAAAAAATTGACGTTTCAATGAAGAAAAAAACATGCACGCCTACGTTGATCAAAATTTCGATTTTCACGACTTTCACCCACTGCGCAACCCCTTCCATAGTCGCTACCATAGCAACACCATTAACACCGAATAGGGACTTTTTGGTGAATAAAAAATTCGTTTAGGGACCGTGCTTTCGAGCAAACCAATCGATGTGGCAGAATGCTATCATCGAAGATCTTTTTGTTTATGGAGTTCGAAGGACCACTACCGTGAGCTCGATCGTTGCATTTCAGAGTAGTAGTGATAGGCTTTAGATATAGTACCAATTTTTGTAGAAAAAAAAAATCAGCTAGATTGATAGGAGCTAGGGCAGGAGCACATATGTGATTGGCAGGGAATGTGGTTGGAGTTTAAAGGTACTGAAAAATCACCCCTAATGATGATTTTGATTGAAACTGAAAATCGGTTTCGATCGAAATTAGTAATAGAGGTGACTTTTCAGTACATTTAACGAGGGCTTATCACATATGTGCTCCTTTTAGCTTGTTAGTTAGCTACCTCAAAATTTACCATTCACTTATAGTAGCTAGCTAGTTAAAAGAGTGGTATCATATTTCCCGGATTTTAATTTCAGATTGGGCCATTGATCAGTTTGACGTTTAAGATAAATCCAAGAAATTAGAACGTAACAACAATAAATTTCAGATGACGACCTTTCGTTTGAGCTTATTGCCAAAACGTCAACCCAATCACGTAAGTTTAACGATAAACCTGGTGCACAATGACAATGCATTAATCTGCGAGTAAATAACCTAGCTCTTACGTGAAGAAATGGAAGGTCGAAAGTCACACCTTTGAAACAAATAACTACACCAAGATTGGAGCTTTTCGTAGTTTTAGAGAGTGTCTAGGATAAGAGAGAAGCGGACTGGTTGATTTTACTCAACTATCAAAGCCAGAACCAATCGAGCAACGCATGTCTTGATTGAAATGGCAGTGTTGCTAGAAACCACCTAGGCATAGGTTGCCAAGGTCGTTGGTTTTGAATATGTTTTTCTCTTATCCCAAAAACCCTCTTTACGTAGCACCTTTGGCTGTTGCGTTGCGCTATATAAGTAAAGAACATCGTACCTTCGGTAGTCAAGATGCTGTTTAAACGAGTGGTGCGACAGTCAACATTGCTCAGGTGTTACTATTTCTTCGACTCCAACTTGGACACCTGATGCTCAAAAAATGCTTCCGATTCTGACTCCACATCCCTGGTTGTTGGTTATTTAAGTTGTATTTAATTAAAGGCGTCTGTACAATAGTGCATTTCTTAAAATTCCTACGTACAGTATTTGGAAAACAAATCAATAAATATTTCACCAAACATAATAGGTAACCATCATGGCTAACCCTCCTCAATTCAAATCAATTCCGTCCCGTTACATCATTTACCACCGGAATCACGCGAACGGTGCCAAGTTTGTCACGACTGGGATAAAGTCTGTAGTATCAAAATATGTCCAAACAGAATCATAGTGTCTATATGGATAATGCTTATTTATTCCCACGTATACCAGATGATTTAGGCTCTCCAAATCGTACTGCAGTTCAGATGATTTGTTTTACTAGATCAACAAAGACTGGGATAATATCTATAGTATCGAAATATCGATATGGAAAGCCTAGAACATTTGGCATACACGAAAATAGGTTGTCATGAGCCACATAGACACTTTGAATCTGTTTGGACATGTTTCGATACTACAGATATTGAATTAGTCTTGGGTGATCTAGTAGAAAAATAATCTGATCTCCATCTATGGGGCGACCCCGGCGTAGTGGTTAGCATCCATACCTCTCACGCCAAAGTCACGAGTTCAAATCTCACCTCCGGACAAGTTACGAATGACCCAAGAGCGTTAAAGTGACTATAATAATAAAAAAAAAAAAAACTTCTAACATCTTGTATACGTAGCAAGTCCAGTCCAAGCAAATCAATGCATGCCTACGCATCTACATGTAATTAAACCAGCGAGTGTGGGACACTAGGATACCCTAGGTGAAGGAAATGAACAACACGGCGTTGTATTCCTTCATCGTCTGGAGAGGGATGAAGGTGAACTTTCCATCGAAGCGAGGGACCACTATAGAAGATAAGTTGGAGGAGCATAGAAAAGTGTACAACTTACAGTTCAAGAAGTTTGCATCAGCTTATGAGGTCAGCCAGAAGGTTTTCAAACGGAATTTGCGTCAATCGTCAATCTGGGAGTTTTTTCAGCCAGCGTTATCCGTCCGGGAAAAAAGACTCCACGTCGTTCTTCTGGGTGATTCCTTAAAAAAAAGAAAAGTTTTAGTTTCTGTCTTAAATTGCGCCTAAATCAGAAACAACTTACCGTACTAACACGTGTAGCATTATGGCACGTGTGAAGATGTAGTCCATAGGTCATCAATGTTGTCCAAAGGCTGTGATTCCTTCGTCAGAGAGGATGAATTTTACAGCATCTTATCATCATCGTCATCTCATCAGTCCGGTAGGGTCGTCGTTGATGAAGATGGAATGCTGAAAAAGAGAAAGAGAAAGATATATAATTATTGTTACCGGTAACAGAATTTCAGTCTGGATTGAAAAGGTGCACAAACAAAAGCCAACGACAAAGAAAAGACTAGTGCCTCTAAGTAGGAGAGATGGCACCGTCAGCGTTGACGGCAAATAACTCACGAACACTAGCGGACCGTGAGTACTGTGCCACCTATGCATCCTTCCATCTTGATCTTGGAATGAATACGAATCCATCTTCACATTATAGCCACTAGGAATTCCAGCTTCACCGTTAATTATTGTGTAGATTCCAATCGGTACTCACCAGCAAGCACACTTCACAAGTACCACCTAACTTTGTCACACATTTAAGACCCCAACAATCCTGCACCACTGTCCGTTACATTTTTTTCAGTTGATGATGCATCGTTTAAAAAATTGACGTTTCAATGAAGAAAAAAACATGCACGCCTACGTTGATCAAAATTTCGATTTTCACGACTTTCACCCACTGCGCATCCCCTTCCATAGTCGCTACCATAGCAACACCATTAACACCGAATAGGGACTTTTTGGTGAATAAAAAAATCGTTTAGGGACCGTGCTTTCGAGCAAACCAATCGATGTGGCAGAATGCTATCATCGAAGATCTTTTTGTTTATGGAGTTCGAAGGACCACTACCGTGAGCTCGATCGTTGCATTTCAGAGTAGTAGTGATAGGCTTTAGATATAGTACCAATTTTTGTAGAAAAAAAAATCAGCTAGATTGATAGGAGCTAGGGCAGGAGCACATATGTGATTGGCAGGGAATGTGGTTGGAGTTTAAAGGTACTGAAAAATCACCCCTAATGATGATTTTGATTGAAACTGAAAATCGGTTTCGATCGAAATTAGTAATAGAGGTGACTTTTCAGTACATTTAACGAGGGCTTATCACATATGTGCTCCTTTTAGCTTGTTAGTTAGCTACCTCAAAATTTACCATTCACTTATAGTAGCTAGCTAGTTAAAAGAGTGGTATCATATTTCCCGGATTTTAATTTCAGATTGGGCCATTGATCAGTTTGACGTTTAAGATAAATCCAAGAAATTAGAACGTAACAACAATAAATTTCAGATGACGACCTTTCGTTTGAGCTTATTGCCAAAACGTCAACCCAATCACGTAAGTTTAACGATAAACCTGGTGCACAATGACAATGCATTAATCTGCGAGTAAATAACCTAGCTCTTACGTGAAAAAATGGAAGGTCGAAGGTCACACCTTTGAAACAAATAACTACACCAAGATTGGAGCTTTTCGTAGCTTTAGAGAGTGTCTAGGATAAGAGAGAAGCGGACTGGTTGATTTTACTCAACTGTCAAAGCCAGAACCAATCGAGCAACGCATGTCTTGATTGAAATGGCAGTGTTGCTAGAAACCACCTAGGCATAGGTTGCCAAGGTCGTTGGTTTTGAATATGTTTTTCTCTTATCCCAAAAACCCTCTTTACGTAGCACCTTTGGCTGTTGCGTTGCGCTATATAAGTAAAGAACGTCGTACCTTCGGTAGTCAAGATGCTGTTTAAACGAGTGGTGCGACAGTCAACATTGCTCAGGTGTTACTATTTCTTCGACTCCAACTTGGACACCTGATGTATGTAATGTATGTATGTATGTAAGGTAGCCACCATCCCTTTGAAGATCTTGTCTTGTATGCAGCTCCAATTAATAGCAAGATCAATTTGAGCTACCGATCTGAATTTACAATATCGCTGTATGAAGGGCCAAAAACGGTGGGGTGGACCCGTAAGCAGAGACACTTACGCGAAATCCACGGGAATTTAAGAATCTCCTTCCAACGATACGATCCAACAAATCGAATAACGCAATTCGCAATACTTATTAAGCTTCCTACAGGATGGTTTGTTAAGAAGGGCGCGTCAATCTCACTGAAACTGTTGGAGTAGAATTCACACCATCACAATCGAATCGGTAGGATAAAGAAAATGATAGTGTTTATTCCCTCCTAGACTCCGGTTGTCATACCACTCCAATCGTCCAGTTTCAGGTCAAATGATACCCTGATGCTCCCTCCCAACCCAGTATTTATTTATATATATAGTAAACATATGTAATGGAGAAATGAAATATATCAGAACATTAAAATACGTAATAATGAAAATACATTAATATGGATAAAAAAACTGGTATTCCGCAATGAAAATAATAATTATTTTACATACAATATGATGCAGCTCTATGTCTCCTCAGCTCCCAATAAGGAAGATGTAACCCTGAAATTTCCAACAAAAGACACAGAAAAGTAGATTTTGTTAGTAAGTTGGGTTCGTTGGATCAGGATTCACCTTGATAAGTGATGCGACCATGGTTTTAAATGAATCAGTGTTATCATGCATTATACTTGGATTTGCCCGAAGCCAAAACCAAATGGTGTATCATTGGGCCTTATTACGGGTGTCACTACACGGTGATAAGAAAGTGATACTCAGAATAAGAGCCGTGATTACCGTACAAATCAAATGGGAATCACTTCACCGTGACGACAAGTGACAACTTTTCACCATGATGTGACATCCGTAACAAGCCCCATTATAATATAAATCTGAAGACGTTCCATCATCGAAATGCTGAAAATGAACTTAGAGCATGAGCATGAGCAAAATTGATCGCCCGCGACTGCCAACACCAAAGAGCTGAAAACCAATTCAAACAAATCAAATCAACAGACAAAACCAGGGTGAAAGCTGTAAGAGTGAATCATTACAGTATAAATCTAGTGATGTTCCATCATCAAAGAGCTGGAAGAAAACTCAAATAATTTGAAGCAATAGATCCAGTCTGAATGAAGGCTGCAAAAAGAGAATAATTATACAGCAATGACCCCATTTTGTCAGCTAGCAAAGTATGTGTATCTTAAACATTCATCTTGAAGGAGGAAGGTATGAAATTACAATTATGTGGAATTATTGAAAAATAACAGTCTGATGCGCGGAGAGATTGACAGGATCGGGTCATAACTGTAATGTGAATATTAGGAAGATTTATCATCATCAAACTATTCTTGAATTGACCTGGAAGAATGCTTGTGAATAATTGTTATACAGATAAATTAAATTGATAAACTAAATGGTTCAAACAACAACTCCAGCCTGTAAAAAAGCTGAAAATAGGGAATCTTTACAATGTGGATCCCCGACGGTCTTCACCTCAGTAAGCAAAAGCGGCAGCCACCAGGCTAGTCGAGCTGCTCAATTTAAATATTGAAACCTTATTTTGTGAAGTTCTTAAGAATACCAATTGAAACACAATGTAAACAAATACAAGTTAAGAGTCTCATCCGAATCAAATGATTCCAAACTATACGCAATCATAGAAATTAAGTTTAAATAGACAAAAGTAGAAAAATGGAACAATCTCACCAAATCAGTCCAACTGAATCCCTTGCAAGCAGCTATGTCACGCTTGGTGTAGTAGCTCCGATCATAGACCCGCCCTACGGGGATCAATCCTCTGGTCGAATGTAGTCGATTGCTCCATGACGCGAACACGAAGCGACCGCTCACAAAATCATACAACGCGTAAACAAACTGAAATCAAAAACTATCGCACGCGACGCCACAAATTTCTGTACCGGGAGCACAAGCGAAGAAAAAAACAAACAACGCAGATAGCGACACTTCTTCTGATGCCTGCAAACATGATGCATCATGTTTTCTTTTTCGATTCCAAAACTTCTCGGAAAGCGAGAAAACCACCAATCACACACGTATAACCGTCCGGGAGGCAGAGTGCCAGCGCTAATCTGGCAAAATCAGCGAACGCACGCACAAAACAGAAATAAACTTATACACAACCGTATCCGAACAGGTTCGAAGCTGAACTGACTCCAACTTGGACACCTGATGCTCAAAAAATGCTTCCGATTCTGACTCCACATCCCTGGTTGTTGGTTATTTAAGTTGTATTTAATTAAAGGCGTCTGTACAATAGTGCATTTCTTAAAATTCCTACGTACAGTATTTGGAAAACAAATCAATAAATATTTCACCAAACATAATAGGTAACCATCATGGCTAACCCTCCTCAATTCAAATCAATTCCGTCCCGTTACATCATTTACCACCGGAATCACGTGAACGGTGCCAAGTTTGTCAAGACTGGGATAAAGTCTGTAGTATCAAAATATGTCCAAACAGAATCATAGTGTCTATATGGATAATGCTTATTTATTCCCACGTATACCAGATGATTTAGGCTCTCCAAATCGTACTGCAGTTCAGATGATTTGTTTTACTAGATCAACAAAGACTGGGATAATATCTATAGTATCGAAATATCGATATGGAAAGCCTAGAACATTTGGCATACACGAAAATAGGTTGTCATGAGCCACATAGACACTTTGAATCTGTTTGGACATGTTTCGATACTACAGATATTGAATTAGTCTTGGGTGATCTAGTAGAAAAATAATCTGATCTCCATCTATGGGGCGACCCCGGCGTAGTGGTTAGCATCCATACCTCTCACGCCAAAGTCACGAGTTCAAATCTCACCTCCGGACAAGTCACGAATGACCCAAGAGCGTTAAAGTGACTATAATAATAAAAAAAAAACTTCTAACATCTTGTATACGTAGCAAGTCCAGTCCAAGCAAATCAATGCATGCCTACGCATCTACATGTAATTAAACCAGCGAGTGTGGGACACTAGGATACCCTATGTGAAGGAAATGAACAACACGGCGTTGTATTCCTTCATCGTCTGGAGAGGGATGAAGGTGAACTTTCCATCGAAGCGAGGGACCACTATAGAAGATAAGTTGGAGGAGCATAGAAAAGTGTACAACTTACAGTTCAAGAAGTTTGCATCAGCTTATGAGGTCAGCCAGAAGGTTTTCAAACGGAATTTGCGTCAATCGTCAATCTGGGAGTTTTTTCAGCCAGCGTTATCCGTCCGGGAAAAAAGACTCCACGTCGTTCTTCTGGGTGATTCCTTAAAAAAAAAGAAAAGTTTTAGTTTCTGTCTTAAATTGCGCCTAAATCAGAAACAACTTACCGTACTAACACGTGTAGCATTATGGCACGTGTGAAGATGTAGTCCATAGGTCATCAATGTTGTCCAAAGGCTGTGATTCCTTCGTCAGAGAGGATGAATTTTACAGCATCTTATCATCATCGTCATCTCATCAGTCCGGTAGGGTCGTCGTTGATGAAGATGGAATGCTGAAAAAGAGAAAGAGAAAGATATATAATTATTGTTACCGGTAACAGAATTTCAGTCCGGATTGAAAAGGTGCACAAACAAAAGCCAACGACAAGGAAAAGACTAGTGCCTCTAAGTAGGAGAGATGGCACCGTCAGCGTTGACGGCAAATAACTCACGAACACTAGCGGACCGTGAGTACTGTGCCACCTATGCATCCTTCCATCTTGATCTTGGAATGAATACGAATCCATCTTCACATTATAGCCACTAGAAATTCCAGCTTCACCGTTAATTATTGTGTAGATTCCAATCGGTACTCACCAGCAAGCACACTTCACAAGTACCACCTAACTTTGTCACACATTTAAGAACCCAACAATCCTGCACCACTGTCCGTTACAATTTTTTCATGGCTAACCCTCCTCAATTCAAATCAATTCCGTCCCGTTACATCATTTACCACCGGAATCACGCGAACGGTGCCAAGTTTGTCACGACTGGGATAAAGTCTGTAGTATCAAAATATGTCCAAACAGAATCATAGTGTCTATATGGATAATGCTTATTTATTCCCACGTATACCAGATGATTTAGGCTCTCCAAATCGTACTGCAGTTCAGATGATTTGTTTTACTAGATCAACAAAGACTGGGATAATATCTATAGTATCGAAATATCGATATGGAAAGCCTAGAACATTTGGCATACACGAAAATAGGTTGTCATGAGCCACATAGACACTTTGAATCTGTTTGGACATGTTTCGATACTACAGATATTGAATTAATCTTGGGTGATCTAGTAGAAAAATAATCTGATCTCCATCTATGGGGCGACCCCGGCGTAGTGGTTAGCATCCATACCTCTCACGCCAAAGTCACGAGTTCAAATCTCACCTCCGGACAAGTCACGAATGACCCAAGAGCGTTGAAGTGACTATAATAATAATAAAAAAAAACTTATAACATCTTGTATACGTAGCAAGTCCAGTCCAAGCAAATCAACGCATGCCTACGCATCTACATGTAATTAAACCAGCGAGTGTGGGACACTAGGATACCCTAGGTCAAGGAAATGAACAACACGGCGTTGTATTCCTTCATCGTCTGGAGAGGGATGAAGGTGAACTTTCCATCGAAGCGAGGGACCACTATAGAAGATAAGTTGGAGGAGCATAGAAAAGTGTACAACTTACAGTTCAAGAAGTTTGCATCAGCTTATGAGGTCGGCCAGAAGGTTTTCAAACGGAATTTGCGTCAATCGTCAATCTGGGAGTTTTTTCAGCCAGCGTTATCCGTCCGGGAAAAAAGACTCCACGTCGTTCTTCTGGGTGATTCCTTAAAAAAAAGAAAAGTTTTAGTTTCTGTCTTAAATTGCGCCTAAATCAGAAACAACTTACCGTACTAACACGTGTAGCATTATGGCACGTGTGAAGATGTAGTCCATAGGTCATCAATGTTGTCCAAAGGCTGTGATTCCTTCGTCAGAGAGGATAAATTTTACAGCATCTTATCATCATCGTCATCTCATCAGTCCGGTAGGGTCGTCGTTGATGAAGATGGAATGCTGAAAAAGAGAAAGAGAAAGATATATAATTATTGTTACCGGTAACAGAATTTCAGTCCGGATTGAAAAGGTGCACAAACAAAAGCCAACGACAAGGAAAAGACTAGTGCCTCTAAGTAGGAGAGATGGCACCGTCAGCGTTGACGGCAAATAACTCACGAACACTAGCGGACCGTGAGTACTGTGCCACCTATGCATCCTTCCATCTTGATCTTGGAATGAATACGAATCCATCTTCACATTATAGCCACTAGGAATTCCAGCTTCACCGTTAATTATTGTGTAGATTCCAATCGGTACTGACCAGCAAGCACACTTCACAAGTACCACCTAACTTTGTCACACATTTAAGACCCCAACAATCCTGCACCACTGTCCGTTACAATTTTTTCAGTTGATGATGCATCGTTTAAAAAATTGACGTTTCAATGAAGAAAAAAACATGCACGCCTACGTTGATCAAAATTTCGATTTTCACGACTTTCACCCACTGCGCATCCCCTTCCATAGTCGCTACCATAGCAACACCATTAACACCGAATAGGGACTTTTTGGTGAATAAAAAATTCGTTTAGGGACCGTGCTTTCGAGCAAACCAATCGATGTGGCAGAATGCTATCATCGAAGATCTTTTTGTTTATGGAGTTCGAAGGACCACTACCGTGAGCTCGATCGTTGCATTTCAGAGTAGTAGTGATAGGCTTTAGATATAGTACCAATTTTTGTAGAAAAAAAAAAATCAGCTAGATTGATAGGAGCTAGGGCAGGAGCACATATGTGATTGGCAGGGAATGTGGTTGGAGTTTAAAGGTACTGAAAAATCACCCCTAATGATGATTTTGATTGAAACTGAAAATCGGTTTCGATCGAAATTAGTAATAGAGGTGACTTTTCAGTACATTTAACGAGGGCTTATCACATATGTGCTCCTTTTAGCTTGTTAGTTAGCTACCTCAAAATTTACCATTCACTTATAGTAGCTAGCTAGTTAAAAGAGTGGTATCATATTTCCCGGATTTTAATTTCAGATTGGGCCATTGATCAGTTTGACGTTTAAGATAAATCCAAGAAATTAGAACGTAACAACAATAAATTTCAGATGACGACCTTTCGTTTGAGTTTATTGCCAAAACGTCAACCCAATCACGTAAGTTTAACGATAAACCTGGTGCACAATGACAATGCATTAATCTGCGAGTAAATAACCTAGCTCTTACGTGAAGAAATGGAAGGTCGAAGGTCACACCTTTGAAACAAATAACTACACCAAGATTGGAGCTTTTCGTAGCTTTAGAGAGTGTCTAGGATAAGAGAGAAGCGGACTGGTTGATTTTACTCAACTGTCAAAGCCAGAACCAATCGAGCAACGCATATCTTGATTGAAATGGCAGTGTTGCTAGAAACCACCTAGGCATAGGTTGCCAAGGTCGTTGGTTTTGAATATGTTTTTCTCTTATCCCAAAAACCCTCTCTACGTAGCACCTTTGGCTGTTGCGTTGCGCTATATAAGTAAAGAACGTCGTACCTTCGGTAGTCAAGATGCTGTTTAAACGAGTGGTGCGACAGTCAACATTGCTCAGGTGTTACTATTTCTTCGACTCCAACTTGGACACCTGATGCTCAAAAAATGCTTCCGATTCTGACTCCACATCCCTGGTTGTTGGTTATTTAAGTTGTATTTAATTAAAGGCGTCTGTACAATAGTGCATTTCTTAAAATTCCTACGTACAGTATTTGGAAAACAAATCAATAAATATTTCACCAAACATAATAGGTAACCATCATGGCTAACCCTCCTCAATTCAAATCAATTCCGTCCCGTTACATCATTTACCACCGGAATCACGTGAACGGTGCCAAGTTTGTCACGACTGGGATAAAGTCTGTAGTATCAAAATATGTCCAAACAGAATCATAGTGTCTATATGGATAATGCTTATTTATTCCCACGTATACCAGATGATTTAGGCTCTCCAAATCGTACTGCAGTTCAGATGATTTGTTTTACTAGATCAACAAAGACTGGGATAATATCTATAGTATCGAAATATCGGTATGGAAAGCCTAGAACATTTGGCATACACGAAAATAGGTTGTCATGAGCCACATAGACACTTTGAATCTGTTTGGACATGTTTCGATACTACAGATATTGAATTAGTCTTGGGTGATCTAGTAGAAAAATAATCTGATCTCCATCTATGGGGCGACCCCGGCGTAGTGGTTAGCATCCATACCTCTCACGCCAAAGTCACGAGTTCAAATCTCACCTCCGGACAAGTCACGAATGACCCAAGAGCGTTGAAGTGACTATAATAATAATAAAAAAAACTTATAACATCTTGTATACGTAGCAAGTCCAGTCCAAGCAAATCAACGCATGCCTACGCATCTACATGTAATTAAACCAGCGAGTGTGGGACACTAGGATACCCTAGGTCAAGGAAATGAACAACACGGCGTTGTATTCCTTCATCGTCTGGAGAGGGATGAAGGTGAACTTTCCATCGAAGCGAGGGACCACTATAGAAGATAAGTTGGAGGAGCATAGAAAAGTGTACAACTTACAGTTCAAGAAGTTTGCATCAGCTTATGAGGTCGGCCAGAAGGTTTTCAAACGGAATTTGCGTCAATCGTCAATCTGGGAGTTTTTTCAGCCAGCGTTATCCGTCCGGGAAAAAAGACTCCACGTCGTTCTTCTGGGTGATTCCTTAAAAAAAAGAAAAGTTTTAGTTTCTGTCTTAAATTGCGCCTAAATCAGAAACAACTTACCGTACTAACACGTGTAGCATTATGGCACGTGTGAAGATGTAGTCCATAGGTCATCAATGTTGTCCAAAGGCTGTGATTCCTTCGTCAGAGAGGATAAATTTTACAGCATCTTATCATCATCGTCATCTCATCAGTCCGGTAGGGTCGTCGTTGATGAAGATGGAATGCTGAAAAAGAGAAAGAGAAAGATATATAATTATTGTTACCGGTAACAGAATTTCAGTCCGGATTGAAAAGGTGCACAAACAAAAGCCAACGACAAGGAAAAGACTAGTGCCTCTAAGTAGGAGAGATGGCACCGTCAGCGTTGACGGCAAATAACTCACGAACACTAGCGGACCGTGAGTACTGTGCCACCTATGCATCCTTCCATCTTGATCTTGGAATGAATACGAATCCATCTTCACATTATAGCCACTAGGAATTCCAGCTTCACCGTTAATTATTGTGTAGATTCCAATCGGTACTGACCAGCAAGCACACTTCACAAGTACCACCTAACTTTGTCACACATTTAAGACCCCAACAATCCTGCACCACTGTCCGTTACAATTTTTTCAGTTGATGATGCATCGTTTAAAAAATTGACGTTTCAATGAAGAAAAAAACATGCACGCCTACGTTGATCAAAATTTCGATTTTCACGACTTTCACCCACTGCGCATCCCCTTCCATAGTCGCTACCATAGCAACACCATTAACACCGAATAGGGACTTTTTGGTGAATAAAAAATTCGTTTAGGGACCGTGCTTTCGAGCAAACCAATCGATGTGGCAGAATGCTATCATCGAAGATCTTTTTGTTTATGGAGTTCGAAGGACCACTACCGTGAGCTCGATCGTTGCATTTCAGAGTAGTAGTGATAGGCTTTAGATATAGTACCAATTTTTGTAGAAAAAAAAAAATCAGCTAGATTGATAGGAGCTAGGGCAGGAGCACATATGTGATTGGCAGGGAATGTGGTTGGAGTTTAAAGGTACTGAAAAATCACCCCTAATGATGATTTTGATTGAAACTGAAAATCGGTTTCGATCGAAATTAGTAATAGAGGTGACTTTTCAGTACATTTAACGAGGGCTTATCACATATGTGCTCCTTTTAGCTTGTTAGTTAGCTACCTCAAAATTTACCATTCACTTATAGTAGCTAGCTAGTTAAAAGAGTGGTATCATATTTCCCGGATTTTAATTTCAGATTGGGCCATTGATCAGTTTGACGTTTAAGATAAATCCAAGAAATTAGAACGTAACAACAATAAATTTCAGATGACGACCTTTCGTTTGAGTTTATTGCCAAAACGTCAACCCAATCACGTAAGTTTAACGATAAACCTGGTGCACAATGACAATGCATTAATCTGCGAGTAAATAACCTAGCTCTTACGTGAAGAAATGGAAGGTCGAAGGTCACACCTTTGAAACAAATAACTACACCAAGATTGGAGCTTTTCGTAGCTTTAGAGAGTGTCTAGGATAAGAGAGAAGCGGACTGGTTGATTTTACTCAACTGTCAAAGCCAGAACCAATCGAGCAACGCATATCTTGATTGAAATGGCAGTGTTGCTAGAAACCACCTAGGCATAGGTTGCCAAGGTCGTTGGTTTTGAATATGTTTTTCTCTTATCCCAAAAACCCTCTCTACGTAGCACCTTTGGCTGTTGCGTTGCGCTATATAAGTAAAGAACGTCGTACCTTCGGTAGTCAAGATGCTGTTTAAACGAGTGGTGCGACAGTCAACATTGCTCAGGTGTTACTATTTCTTCGACTCCAACTTGGACACCTGATGCTCAAAAAATGCTTCCGATTCTGACTCCACATCCCTGGTTGTTGGTTATTTAAGTTGTATTTAATTAAAGGCGTCTGTACAATAGTGCATTTCTTAAAATTCCTACGTACAGTATTTGGAAAACAAATCAATAAATATTTCACCAAACATAATAGGTAACCATCATGGCTAACCCTCCTCAATTCAAATCAATTCCGTCCCGTTACATCATTTACCACCGGAATCACGTGAACGGTGCCAAGTTTGTCACGACTGGGATAAAGTCTGTAGTATCAAAATATGTCCAAACAGAATCATAGTGTCTATATGGATAATGCTTATTTATTCCCACGTATACCAGATGATTTAGGCTCTCCAAATCGTACTGCAGTTCAGATGATTTGTTTTACTAGATCAACAAAGACTGGGATAATATCTATAGTATCGAAATATCGGTATGGAAAGCCTAGAACATTTGGCATACACGAAAATAGGTTGTCATGAGCCACATAGACACTTTGAATCTGTTTGGACATGTTTCGATACTACAGATATTGAATTAGTCTTGGGTGATCTAGTAGAAAAATAATCTGATCTCCATCTATGGGGCGACCCCGGCGTAGTGGTTAGCATCCATACCTCTCACGCCAAAGTCACGAGTTCAAATCTCACCTCCGGACAAGTCACGAATGACCCAAGAGCGTTGAAGTGACTATAATAATAATAAAAAAAACTTATAACATCTTGTATACGTAGCAAGTCCAGTCCAAGCAAATCAACGCATGCCTACGCATCTACATGTAATTAAACCAGCGAGTGTGGGACACTAGGATACCCTAGGTCAAGGAAATGAACAACACGGCGTTGTATTCCTTCATCGTCTGGAGAGGGATGAAGGTGAACTTTCCATCGAAGCGAGGGACCACTATAGAAGATAAGTTGGAGGAGCATAGAAAAGTGTACAACTTACAGTTCAAGAAGTTTGCATCAGCTTATGAGGTCGGCCAGAAGGTTTTCAAACGGAATTTGCGTCAATCGTCAATCTGGGAGTTTTTTCAGCCAGCGTTATCCGTCCGGGAAAAAAGACTCCACGTCGTTCTTCTGGGTGATTCCTTAAAAAAAAGAAAAGTTTTAGTTTCTGTCTTAAATTGCGCCTAAATCAGAAACAACTTACCGTACTAACACGTGTAGCATTATGGCACGTGTGAAGATGTAGTCCATAGGTCATCAATGTTGTCCAAAGGCTGTGATTCCTTCGTCAGAGAGGATAAATTTTACAGCATCTTATCATCATCGTCATCTCATCAGTCCGGTAGGGTCGTCGTTGATGAAGATGGAATGCTGAAAAAGAGAAAGAGAAAGATATATAATTATTGTTACCGGTAACAGAATTTCAGTCCGGATTGAAAAGGTGCACAAACAAAAGCCAACGACAAGGAAAAGACTAGTGCCTCTAAGTAGGAGAGATGGCACCGTCAGCGTTGACGGCAAATAACTCACGAACACTAGCGGACCGTGAGTACTGTGCCACCTATGCATCCTTCCATCTTGATCTTGGAATGAATACGAATCCATCTTCACATTATAGCCACTAGGAATTCCAGCTTCACCGTTAATTATTGTGTAGATTCCAATCGGTACTGACCAGCAAGCACACTTCACAAGTACCACCTAACTTTGTCACACATTTAAGACCCCAACAATCCTGCACCACTGTCCGTTACAATTTTTTCAGTTGATGATGCATCGTTTAAAAAATTGACGTTTCAATGAAGAAAAAAACATGCACGCCTACGTTGATCAAAATTTCGATTTTCACGACTTTCACCCACTGCGCATCCCCTTCCATAGTCGCTACCATAGCAACACCATTAACACCGAATAGGGACTTTTTGGTGAATAAAAAATTCGTTTAGGGACCGTGCTTTCGAGCAAACCAATCGATGTGGCAGAATGCTATCATCGAAGATCTTTTTGTTTATGGAGTTCGAAGGACCACTACCGTGAGCTCGATCGTTGCATTTCAGAGTAGTAGTGATAGGCTTTAGATATAGTACCAATTTTTGTAGAAAAAAAAAAATCAGCTAGATTGATAGGAGCTAGGGCAGGAGCACATATGTGATTGGCAGGGAATGTGGTTGGAGTTTAAAGGTACTGAAAAATCACCCCTAATGATGATTTTGATTGAAACTGAAAATCGGTTTCGATCGAAATTAGTAATAGAGGTGACTTTTCAGTACATTTAACGAGGGCTTATCACATATGTGCTCCTTTTAGCTTGTTAGTTAGCTACCTCAAAATTTACCATTCACTTATAGTAGCTAGCTAGTTAAAAGAGTGGTATCATATTTCCCGGATTTTAATTTCAGATTGGGCCATTGATCAGTTTGACGTTTAAGATAAATCCAAGAAATTAGAACGTAACAACAATAAATTTCAGATGACGACCTTTCGTTTGAGTTTATTGCCAAAACGTCAACCCAATCACGTAAGTTTAACGATAAACCTGGTGCACAATGACAATGCATTAATCTGCGAGTAAATAACCTAGCTCTTACGTGAAGAAATGGAAGGTCGAAGGTCACACCTTTGAAACAAATAACTACACCAAGATTGGAGCTTTTCGTAGCTTTAGAGAGTGTCTAGGATAAGAGAGAAGCGGACTGGTTGATTTTACTCAACTGTCAAAGCCAGAACCAATCGAGCAACGCATATCTTGATTGAAATGGCAGTGTTGCTAGAAACCACCTAGGCATAGGTTGCCAAGGTCGTTGGTTTTGAATATGTTTTTCTCTTATCCCAAAAACCCTCTCTACGTAGCACCTTTGGCTGTTGCGTTGCGCTATATAAGTAAAGAACGTCGTACCTTCGGTAGTCAAGATGCTGTTTAAACGAGTGGTGCGACAGTCAACATTGCTCAGGTGTTACTATTTCTTCGACTCCAACTTGGACACCTGATGCTCAAAAAATGCTTTCGATTCTGACTCCACATCCCTGGTTGTTGGTTATTTAAGTTGTATTTAATTAAAGGCGTCTGTACAATAGTGCATTTCTTAAAATTCCTACGTACAGTATTTGGAAAACAAATCAATAAATATTTCACCAAACATAATAGGTAACCATCATGGCTAACCCTCCTCAATTCAAATCAATTCCGTCCCGTTACATCATTTACCACCGGAATCACGTGAACGGTGCCAAGTTTGTCACGACTGGGATAAAGTCTGTAGTATCAAAATATGTCCAAACAGAATCATAGTGTCTATATGGATAATGCTTATTTATTCCCACGTATACCAGATGATTTAGGCTCTCCAAATCGTACTGCAGTTCAGATGATTTGTTTTACTAGATCAACAAAGACTGGGATAATATCTATAGTATCGAAATATCGGTATGGAAAGCCTAGAACATTTGGCATACACGAAAATAGGTTGTCATGAGCCACATAGACACTTTGAATCTGTTTGGACATGTTTCGATACTACAGATATTGAATTAGTCTTGGGTGATCTAGTAGAAAAATAATCTGATCTCCATCTATGGGGCGACCCCGGCGTAGTGGTTAGCATCCATACCTCTCACGCCAAAGTCACGAGTTCAAATCTCACCTCCGGACAAGTCACGAATGACCCAAGAGCGTTGAAGTGACTATAATAATAATAAAAAAAACTTATAACATCTTGTATACGTAGCAAGTCCAGTCCAAGCAAATCAACGCATGCCTACGCATCTACATGTAATTAAACCAGCGAGTGTGGGACACTAGGATACCCTAGGTCAAGGAAATGAACAACACGGCGTTGTATTCCTTCATCGTCTGGAGAGGGATGAAGGTGAACTTTCCATCGAAGCGAGGGACCACTATAGAAGATAAGTTGGAGGAGCATAGAAAAGTGTACAACTTACAGTTCAAGAAGTTTGCATCAGCTTATGAGGTCGGCCAGAAGGTTTTCAAACGGAATTTGCGTCAATCGTCAATCTGGGAGTTTTTTCAGCCAGCGTTATCCGTCCGGGAAAAAAGACTCCACGTCGTTCTTCTGGGTGATTCCTTAAAAAAAAGAAAAGTTTTAGTTTCTGTCTTAAATTGCGCCTAAATCAGAAACAACTTACCGTACTAACACGTGTAGCATTATGGCACGTGTGAAGATGTAGTCCATAGGTCATCAATGTTGTCCAAAGGCTGTGATTCCTTCGTCAGAGAGGATAAATTTTACAGCATCTTATCATCATCGTCATCTCATCAGTCCGGTAGGGTCGTCGTTGATGAAGATGGAATGCTGAAAAAGAGAAAGAGAAAGATATATAATTATTGTTACCGGTAACAGAATTTCAGTCCGGATTGAAAAGGTGCACAAACAAAAGCCAACGACAAGGAAAAGACTAGTGCCTCTAAGTAGGAGAGATGGCACCGTCAGCGTTGACGGCAAATAACTCACGAACACTAGCGGACCGTGAGTACTGTGCCACCTATGCATCCTTCCATCTTGATCTTGGAATGAATACGAATCCATCTTCACATTATAGCCACTAGGAATTCCAGCTTCACCGTTAATTATTGTGTAGATTCCAATCGGTACTCACCAGCAAGCACACTTCACAAGTACCACCTAACTTTGTCACACATTTAAGACCCCAACAATCCTGCACCACTGTCCGTTACAATTTTTTCAGTTGATGATGCATCGTTTAAAAAATTGACGTTTCAATGAAGAAAAAAACATGCACGCCTACGTTGATCAAAATTTCGATTTTCACGACTTTCACCCACTGCGCATCCCCTTCCATAGTCGCTACCATAGCAACACCATTAACACCGAATAGGGACTTTTTGGTGAATAAAAAATTCGTTTAGGGACCGTGCTTTCGAGCAAACCAATCGATGTGGCAGAATGCTATCATCGAAGATCTTTTTGTTTATGGAGTTCGAAGGACCACTACCGTGAGCTCGATCGTTGCATTTCAGAGTAGTAGTGATAGGCTTTAGATATAGTACCAATTTTTGTAGAAAAAAAATCAGCTAGATTGATAGGAGCTAGGGCAGGAGCACATATGTGATTGGCAGGGAATGTGGTTGGAGTTTAAAGGTACTGAAAAATCACCCCTAATGATGATTTTGATTGAAACTGAAAATCGGTTTCGATCGAAATTAGTAATAGAGGTGACTTTTCAGTATATTTAACGAGGGCTTATCACATATGTGCTCCTTTTAGCTTGTTAGTTGGCTACCTCAAAATTTACCATTCACTTATAGTAGCTAGCTAGTTAAAAGAGTGGTATCATATTTCCCGGATTTTAATTTCAGATTGGGCCATTGATCAGTTTGACGTTTAAGATAAATCCAAGAAATTAGAACGTAACAACAATAAATTTCAGATGACGACCTTTCGTTTGAGCTTATTGCCAAAACGTCAACCCAATCACGTAAGTTTAACGATAAACCTGGTGCACAATGACAATGCATTAATCTGCGAGTAAATAACCTAGCTCTTACGTGAAGAAATGGAAGGTCGAAGGTCACACCTTTGAAACAAATAACTACACCAAGATTGGAGCTTTTCGTAGCTTTAGAGAGTGTCTAGGATAAGAGAGAAACGGACTGGTTGATTTTACTCAACTGTCAAAGCCAGAACCAATCGAGCAACACATGTCTTGATTGAAATGGCAGTGTTGCTAGAAACCACCTAGGCATAGGTTGCCAAGGTCGTTGGTTTTGAATATGTTTTTCTCTTATCCCAAAAACCCTCCTTACGTAGCACCTTTGGCTGTTGCGTTGCGCTATATAAGTAAAGAACGTCGTACCTTCGGTAGTCAAGATGCTGTTTAAACGAGTGGTGCGACAGTCAACATTGCTCAGGTGTTACTATTTCTTCGACTCCAACTTGGACACCTGATGCTCAAAAAATGCTTCCGATTCTGACTCCACATCCCTGGTTGTTGGTTATTTAAGTTGTATTTAATTAAAGGCGTCTGTACAATAGTGCATTTCTTAAAATTCCTACGTACAGTATTTGGAAAACAAATCAATAAATATTTCACCAAACATAATAGGTAACCATCATGGCTAACCCTCCTCAATTCAAATCAATTCCGTCCCGTTACATCATTTACCACCGGAATCACGCGAACGGTGCCAAGTTTGTCACGACTGGGATAAAGTCTGTAGTATCAAAATATGTCCAAACAGAATCATAGTGTCTATATGGATAATGCTTATTTATTCCCACGTATACCAGATGATTTAGGCTCTCCAAATTGTACTGCAGTTCAGATGATTTGTTTTACTAGATCAACAAAGACTGGGATAATACCTATAGTATCGAAATATCGATATGGAAAGCCTAGAACATTTGGCATACACGAAAATAGGTTGTCATGAGCCACATAGACACTTTGAATCTGTTTGGACATGTTTCGATACTACAGATATTGAATTAGTCTTGGGTGATCTAGTAGAAAAATAATCTGATCTCCATCTATGGGGCGACCCCGGCGTAGTGGTTAGCATCCATACCTCTCACGCCAAAGTCACGAGTTCAAATCTCACCTCCGGACAAGTCACGAATGACCCAAGAGCGTTAAAGTGACTATAATAATAAAAAAAAAACTTCTAACATCTTGTATACGTAGCAAGTCCAGTCCAAGCAAATCAATGCATGCCTACGCATCTACATGTAATTAAACCAGCGAGAATGGGACACTAGGATACCCTAGGTGAAGGAAATGAACAACACGGCGTTGTATTCCTTCATCGTCTGGAGAGGGATGAAGGTGAACTTTCCATCGAAGCGAGTCGTCAATCGTCAATCTGGGAGTTTTTTCAGCCAGCGTTATCCGTCCGGGAAAAAAGACTCCACGTCGTTCTTCTGGGTGATTCCTTAAAAAAAAAGAAAAGTTTTAGTTTCTGTCTTAAATTGCGCCTAAATCAGAAACAACTTACCGTACTAACACGTGTAGCATTATGGCACGTGTGAAGATGTAGTCCATAGGTCATCAATGTTGTCCAAAGGCTGTGATTCCTTCGTCAGAGAGGATGAATTTTACAGCATCTTATCATCATCGTCATCTCATCAGTCCGGTAGGGTCGTCGTTGATGAAGATGGAATGCTGAAAAAGAGAAAGAGAAAGATATATAATTATTGTTACCGGTAACAGAATTTCAGTCTGGATTGAAAAGGTGCACAAACAAAAGCCAACGACAAGGAAAAGACTAGTGCCTCTAAGTAGGAGAGATGGCACCGTCAGCGTTGACGGCAAATAACTCACGAACACTAGCGGACCGTGAGTACTGTGCCACCTATGCATCCTTCCATCTTGATCTTGGAATGAATACGAATCCATCTTCACATTATAGCCACTAGGAATTCCAGCTTCACCGTTAATTATTGTGTAGATTCCAATCGGTACTCACCAGCAAGCACACTTCACAAGTACCACCTAACTTTGTCACACATTTAAGACCCCAACAATCCTGCACCACTGTCCGTTACAATTTTTTCAGTTGATGATGCATCGTTTAAAAATTGACGTTTCAATGAAGAAAAAAACATGCACGCCTACGTTGATCAAAATTTCGATTTTCACGACTTTCACCCACTGCGCATCCCCTTCCATAGTCGCTACCATAGCAACACCATTAACACCGAATAGGGACTTTTTGGTGAATAAAAAATTCGTTTAGGGACCGTGCTTTCGAGCAAACCAACCGATGTGGCAGAATGCTATCATCGAAGATCTTTTTGTTTATGGAGTTCGAAGGACCACTACCGTGAGCTCGATCGTTGCATTTCAGAGTAGTAGTGATAGGCTTTAGATATAGTACCAATTTTTGTAGAAAAAAAAAAATCAGCTAGATTGATAGGAGCTAGGGCAGGAGCACATATGTGATTGGCAGGGAATGTGGTTGGAGTTTAAAGGTACTGAAAAATCACCCCTAATGATGATTTTGATTGAAACTGAAAATCGGTTTCGATCGAAATTAGTAATAGAGGTGACTTTTCAGTACATTTAACGAGGGCTTATCACATATGTGCTCCTTTTAGCTTGTTAGTTAGCTACCTCAAAATTTACCATTCACTTATAGTAGCTAGCTAGTTAAAAGAGTGGTATCATATTTCCCGGATTTTAATTTCAGATTGGGCCATTGATCAGTTTGACGTTTAAGATAAATCCAAGAAATTAGAACGTAACAACAATAAATTTCAGATGACGACCTTTCGTTTGAGCTTATTGCCAAAACGTCAACCCAATCACGTAAGTTTAACGATAAACCTGGTGCACAATGACAATGCATTAATCTGCGAGTAAATAACCTAGCTCTTACGTGAAGAAATGGAAGGTCGAAGGTCACACCTTTGAAACAAATAACTACACCAAGATTGGAGCTTTTCGTAGCTTTAGAGAGTGTCTAGGATAAGAGAGAAGCAGACTGCTTGATTTTACTCAACTGTCAAAGCCAGAACCAATCGAGCAACGCATGTCTTGATTGAAATGGCAGTGTTGCTAGAAACCACCTAGGCATAGGTTGCCAAGGTCGTTGGTTTTGAATATGTTTTTCTCTTATCCCAAAAACCCTCTTTACGTAGCACCTTTGGCTGTTGCGTTGCGCTATATAAGTAAAGAACGTCGTACCTTCGGTAGTCAAGATGCTGTTTAAACGAGTGGTGCGACAGTCAACATTGCTCAGGTGTTACTATTTCTTCGACTCCAACTTGGACACCTGATGCTCAAAAAATGCTTCCGATTCTGACTCCACATCCCTGGTTGTTGGTTATTTAAGTTGTATTTTATTAAAGGCGTCTGTACAATAGTGCATTTCTTAAAATTCCTACGTACAGTATTTGGAAAACAAATCAATAAATATTTCACCAAGCATAATAGGTAACCATCATGGCTAACCCTCCTCAATTCAAATCAATTCCGTCCCGTTACATCATTTACCACCGGAATCACGCGAACGGTGCCAAGTTTGTCACGACTGGGATAAAGTCTGTAGTATCAAAATATGTCCAAACAGAATCATAGTGTCTATATGGATAATGCTTACTTATTCCCACGTATACCAGATGATTTAGGCTCTCCAAATCGTACTGCAGTTCAGATGATTTGTTTTACTAGATCAACAAAGACTGGGATAATATCTATAGTATCGAAATATCGATATGGAAAGCCTAGAACATTTGGCATACACGAAAATAGGTTGTCATGAGCCACATAGACACTTTGAATCTGTTTGGACATGTTTCGATACTACAGATATTGAATTAGTCTTGGGTGATCTAGTAGAAAAATAATCTGATCTCCATCTATGGGGCGACCCCGGCGTAGTGGTTAGCATCCATACCTCTCACACCAAAGTCACGAGTTCAAATCTCACCTCCAGACAAGTCACGAATGACCCAAGAGCGTTGAAGTGACTATAATAATAATAAAAAAAACTTATAACATCTTGTATACGTAGCAAGTCCAGTCCAAGCAAATCAACGCATGCCTACGCATCTACATGTAATTAAACCAGCGAGTGTGGGACACTAGGATACCCTAGGTCAAGGAAATGAACAACACGGCGTTGTATTCCTTCATCGTCTGGAGAGGGATGAAGGTGAACTTTCCATCGAAGCGAGGGACCACTATAGAAGATAAGTTGGAGGAGCATAGAAAAGTGTACAACTTACAGTTCAAGAAGTTTGCATCAGCTTAGGAGGTCGGCCAGAAGGTTTTCAAACGGAATTTGCGTCAATCGTCAATCTGGGAGTTTTTTCAGCCAGCGTTATCCGTCCGGGAAAAAAGACTCCACGTCGTTCTTCTGGGTGATTCCTTAAAAAAAAGAAAAGTTTTAGTTTCTGTCTTAAATTGCGCCTAAATCAGAAACAACTTACCGTACTAACACGTGTAGCATTATGGCACGTGTGAAGATGTAGTCCATAGGTCATCAATGTTGTCCAAAGGCTGTGATTCCTTCGTCAGAGAGGATAAATTTTACAGCATCTTATCATCATCGTCATCTCATCAGTCCGGTAGGGTCGTCGTTGATGAAGATGGAATGCTGAAAAAGAGAAAGAGAAAGATATATAATTATTGTTACCGGTAACAGAATTTCAGTCCGGATTGAAAAGGTGCACAAACAAAAGCCAACGACAAGGAAAAGACTAGTGCCTCTAAGTAGGAGAGATGGCACCGTCAGCGTTGACGGCAAATAACTCACGAACACTAGCGGACCGTGAGTACTGTGCCACCTATGCATCCTTCCATCTTGATCTTGGAATGAATACGAATCCATCTTCACATTATAGCCACTAGGAATTCCAGCTTCACCGTTAATTATTGTGTAGATTCCAATCGGTACTCACCAGCAAGCACACTTCACAAGTACCACCTAACTTTGTCACACATTTAAGACCCCAACAATCCTGCACCACTGTCCGTTACAATTTTTTCAGTTGATGATGCATCGTTTAAAAAATTGACGTTTCAATGAAGAAAAAAACATGCACGCCTACGTTGATCAAAATTTCGATTTTCACGACTTTCACCCACTGCGCATCCCCTTCCATAGTCGCTACCATAGCAACACCATTAACACCGAATAGGGACTTTTTGGTGAATAAAAAATTCGTTTAGGGACCGTGCTTTCGAGCAAACCAATCGATGTGGCAGAATGCTATCATCGAAGATCTTTTTGTTTATGGAGTTCGAAGGACCACTACCGTGAGCTCGATCGTTGCATTTCAGAGTAGTAGTGATAGGCTTTAGATATAGTACCAATTTTTGTAGAAAAAAAAAATCAGCTAGATTGATAGGAGCTAGGGCAGGAGCACATATGTGATTGGCAGGGAATGTGGTTGGAGTTTAAAGGTACTGAAAAATCACCCCTAATGATGATTTTGATTGAAACTGAAAATCGGTTTCGATCGAAATTAGTAATAGAGGTGACTTTTCAGTACATTTAACGAGGGCTTATCACATATGTGCTCCTTTTAGCTTGTTAGTTAGCTACCTCAAAATTTACCATTCACTTATAGTAGCTAGCTAGTTAAAAGAGTGGTATCATATTTCCCGGATTTTAATTTCAGATTGGGCCATTGATCAGTTTGACGTTTAAGATAAATCCAAGAAATTAGAACGTAACAACAATAAATTTCAGATGACGACCTTTCGTTTGAGCTTATTGCCAAAACGTCAACCCAATCACGTAAGTTTAACGATAAACCTGGTGCACAATGACAATGCATTAATCTGCGAGTAAATAACCTAGCTCTTACGTGAAGAAATGGAAGGTCGAAGGTCACACCTTTGAAACAAATAACTACACCAAGATTGGAGCTTTTCGTAGCTTTAGAGAGTGTCTAAGATAAGAGAGAAGCGGACTGGTTGATTTTACTCAACTGTCAAAGCCAGAACCAATCGAGCAACGCATGTCTTGATTGAAATGGCAGTGTTGCTAGAAACCACCTAGGCATAGGTTGCCAAGGTCGTTGGTTTTGAATATGTTTTTCTCTTATCCCAAAAACCCTCTTTACGTAGCACCTTTGGCTGTTGCGTTGCGCTATATAAGTAAAGAACGTCGTACCTTCGGTAGTCAAGATGCTGTTTAAACGAGTGGTGCGACAGTCAACATTGCTCAGGTGTTACTATTTCTTCGACTCCAACTTGGACACCTGATGCTCAAAAAATGCTTCCGATTCTGACTCCACATCCCTGGTTGTTGGTTATTTAAGTTGTATTTAATTAAAGGCGTCTGTACAATAGTGCATTTCTTAAAATTTCTACGTACAGTATTTGGAAAACAAATCAATAAATATTTCACCAAACATAATAGGTAACCATCATGGCTAACCCTCCTCAATTTAAATCAATTCCGTCCCGTTACATCATTTACCACCGGAATCACGCGAACGGTGCCAAGTTTGTCACGACTGGGATAAAGTCTGTAGTATCAAAATATGTCCAAACAGAATCATAGTGTCTATATGGATAATGCTTATTTATTCCCACGTATACCAGATGATTTAGGCTCTCCAAATCGTACTGCAGTTCAGATGATTTGTTTTACTAGATCAACAAAGACTGGGATAATATCTATAGTATCGAAATATCGATATGGAAAGCCTAGAACATTTGGCATACACGAAAATAGGTTGTCATGAGCCACATAGACACTTTGAATCTGTTTGGACATGTTTCGATACTACAGATATTGAATTAGTCTTGGGTGATCTAGTAGTAAAATAATCTGATCTCCATCTATGGGGCGACCCCGGCGTAGTGGTTAGCATCCATACCTCTCACGCCAAAGTCACGAGTTCAAATTTCACCTCCGGACAAGTCACGAATGACCCAAGAGCGTTAAAGTGACTATAATAATAAAAAAAAACTTCTAACATCTTGTATACGTAGCAAGTCCAGTCCAAGCAAATCAATGCATGCCTACGCATCTACATGTAATTAAACCAGCGAGTGTGGGACACTAGGATACCCTAGGTGAAGGAAATGAACAACACGGCGTTGTATTCCTTCATCGTCTGGAGAGGGATGAAGGTGAACTTTCCATCGAAGCGAGGGACCACTATAGAAGATAAGTTGGAGGAGCATAGAAAAGTGTACAACTTACAGTTCAAGAAGTTTGCATCAGCTTATGAGGTCAGCCAGAAGGTTTTCAAACGGAATTTGCGTCAATCGTCAATCTGGGAGTTTTTTCAGCCAGCGTTATGCGTCCGGGAAAAAAGACTCCACGTCGTTCTTCTGGGTGATTCCTTAAAAAAAAGAAAAGTTTTAGTTTCTGTCTTAAATTGCGCCTAAATCAGAAACAGCTTACCGTACTAACACGTGTAGCATTATGGCACGTGTGAAGATGTAGTCCATAGGTCATCAATGTTGTCCAAAGGCTGTGATTCCTTCGTCAGAGAGGATGAATTTTACAGCATCTTATCATCATCGTCATCTCATCCGTCCGGTAGGGTCGTCGTTGATGAAGATGGAATGCTGAAAAAGAGAAAGAGAAAGATATATAATTATTGTTACCGGTAACAGAATTTCAGTCTGGATTGAAAAGGTGCACAAACAAAAGCCAACGACAAGGAAAAGACTAGTGCCTCTAAGTAGGAGAGATGGCACCGTCAGCGTTGACGGCAAATAACTCACGAACACTAGCGGACCGTGAGTACTGTGCCACCTATGCATCCTTCCATCTTGATCTTGGAATGAATACGAATCCATCTTCACATTATAGCCACTAGGAATTCCAGCTTCACCGTTAATTATTGTGTAGATTCCAATCGGTACTCACCAGCAAGCACACTTCACAAGTACCACCTAACTTTGTCACACATTTAAGACCCCAACAATCCTGCACCACTGTCCGTTACATTTTTTTCAGTTGATGATGCATCGTTTAAAAAATTGACGTTTCAATGAAGAAAAAAACATGCACGCCTACGTTGATCAAAATTTCGATTTTCACGACTTTCACCCACTGCGCATCCCCTTCCATAGTCGCTACCATAGCAACACCATTAACACCGAATAGGGACTTTTTGGTGAATAAAAAATTCGTTTAGGGACCGTGCTTTCGAGCAAACCAATCGATGTGGCAGAATGCTATCATCGAAGATCTTTTTGTTTATGGAGTTCGAAGGACCACTACCGTGAGCTCGATCGTTGCATTTCAGAGTAGTAGTGATAGGCTTTAGATATAGTACCAATTTTTGTAGAAAAAAAATCAGCTAGATTGATAGGAGCTAGGGCAGGAGCACATATGTGATTGGCAGGGAATGTGGTTGGAGTTTAAAGGTACTGAAAAATCACCCCTAATGATGATTTTGATTGAAACTGAAAATCGGTTTCGATCGAAATTAGTAATAGAGGTGACTTTTCAGTATATTTAACGAGGGCTTATCACATATGTGCTCCTTTTAGCTTGTTAGTTGGCTACCTCAAAATTTACCATTCACTTATAGTAGCTAGCTAGTTAAAAGAGTGGTATCATATTTCCCGGATTTTAATTTCAGATTGGGCCATTGATCAGTTTGACGTTTAAGATAAATCCAAGAAATTAGAACGTAACAACAATAAATTTCAGATGACGACCTTTCGTTTGAGCTTATTGCCAAAACGTCAACCCAATCACGTAAGTTTAACGATAAACCTGGTGCACAATGACAATGCATTAATCTGCGAGTAAATAACCTAGCTCTTACGTGAAGAAATGGAAGGTCGAAGGTCACACCTTTGAAACAAATAACTACACCAAGATTGGAGCTTTTCGTAGCTTTAGAGAGTGTCTAGGATAAGAGAGAAACGGACTGGTTGATTTTACTCAACTGTCAAAGCCAGAACCAATCGAGCAACACATGTCTTGATTGAAATGGCAGTGTTGCTAGAAACCACCTAGGCATAGGTTGCCAAGGTCGTTGGTTTTGAATATGTTTTTCTCTTATCCCAAAAACCCTCCTTACGTAGCACCTTTGGCTGTTGCGTTGCGCTATATAAGTAAAGAACGTCGTACCTTCGGTAGTCAAGATGCTGTTTAAACGAGTGGTGCGACAGTCAACATTGCTCAGGTGTTACTATTTCTTCGACTCCAACTTGGACACCTGATGCTCAAAAAATGCTTCCGATTCTGACTCCACATCCCTGGTTGTTGGTTATTTAAGTTGTATTTAATTAAAGGCGTCTGTACAATAGTGCATTTCTTAAAATTCCTACGTACAGTATTTGGAAAACAAATCAATAAATATTTCACCAAACATAATAGGTAACCATCATGGCTAACCCTCCTCAATTCAAATCAATTCCGTCCCGTTACATCATTTACCACCGGAATCACGCGAACGGTGCCAAGTTTGTCACGACTGGGATAAAGTCTGTAGTATCAAAATATGTCCAAACAGAATCATAGTGTCTATATGGATAATGCTTATTTATTCCCACGTATACCAGATGATTTAGGCTCTCCAAATTGTACTGCAGTTCAGATGATTTGTTTTACTAGATCAACAAAGACTGGGATAATACCTATAGTATCGAAATATCGATATGGAAAGCCTAGAACATTTGGCATACACGAAAATAGGTTGTCATGAGCCACATAGACACTTTGAATCTGTTTGGACATGTTTCGATACTACAGATATTGAATTAGTCTTGGGTGATCTAGTAGAAAAATAATCTGATCTCCATCTATGGGGCGACCCCGGCGTAGTGGTTAGCATCCATACCTCTCACGCCAAAGTCACGAGTTCAAATCTCACCTCCGGACAAGTCACGAATGACCCAAGAGCGTTAAAGTGACTATAATAATAAAAAAAAAACTTCTAACATCTTGTATACGTAGCAAGTCCAGTCCAAGCAAATCAATGCATGCCTACGCATCTACATGTAATTAAACCAGCGAGAATGGGACACTAGGATACCCTAGGTGAAGGAAATGAACAACACGGCGTTGTATTCCTTCATCGTCTGGAGAGGGATGAAGGTGAACTTTCCATCGAAGCGAGTCGTCAATCGTCAATCTGGGAGTTTTTTCAGCCAGCGTTATCCGTCCGGGAAAAAAGACTCCACGTCGTTCTTCTGGGTGATTCCTTAAAAAAAAAGAAAAGTTTTAGTTTCTGTCTTAAATTGCGCCTAAATCAGAAACAACTTACCGTACTAACACGTGTAGCATTATGGCACGTGTGAAGATGTAGTCCATAGGTCATCAATGTTGTCCAAAGGCTGTGATTCCTTCGTCAGAGAGGATGAATTTTACAGCATCTTATCATCATCGTCATCTCATCAGTCCGGTAGGGTCGTCGTTGATGAAGATGGAATGCTGAAAAAGAGAAAGAGAAAGATATATAATTATTGTTACCGGTAACAGAATTTCAGTCTGGATTGAAAAGGTGCACAAACAAAAGCCAACGACAAGGAAAAGACTAGTGCCTCTAAGTAGGAGAGATGGCACCGTCAGCGTTGACGGCAAATAACTCACGAACACTAGCGGACCGTGAGTACTGTGCCACCTATGCATCCTTCCATCTTGATCTTGGAATGAATACGAATCCATCTTCACATTATAGCCACTAGGAATTCCAGCTTCACCGTTAATTATTGTGTAGATTCCAATCGGTACTCACCAGCAAGCACACTTCACAAGTACCACCTAACTTTGTCACACATTTAAGACCCCAACAATCCTGCACCACTGTCCGTTACAATTTTTTCAGTTGATGATGCATCGTTTAAAAATTGACGTTTCAATGAAGAAAAAAACATGCACGCCTACGTTGATCAAAATTTCGATTTTCACGACTTTCACCCACTGCGCATCCCCTTCCATAGTCGCTACCATAGCAACACCATTAACACCGAATAGGGACTTTTTGGTGAATAAAAAATTCGTTTAGGGACCGTGCTTTCGAGCAAACCAACCGATGTGGCAGAATGCTATCATCGAAGATCTTTTTGTTTATGGAGTTCGAAGGACCACTACCGTGAGCTCGATCGTTGCATTTCAGAGTAGTAGTGATAGGCTTTAGATATAGTACCAATTTTTGTAGAAAAAAAAAATCAGCTAGATTGATAGGAGCTAGGGCAGGAGCACATATGTGATTGGCAGGGAATGTGGTTGGAGTTTAAAGGTACTGAAAAATCACCCCTAATGATGATTTTGATTGAAACTGAAAATCGGTTTCGATCGAAATTAGTAATAGAGGTGACTTTTCAGTACATTTAACGAGGGCTTATCACATATGTGCTCCTTTTAGCTTGTTAGTTAGCTACCTCAAAATTTACCATTCACTTATAGTAGCTAGCTAGTTAAAAGAGTGGTATCATATTTCCCGGATTTTAATTTCAGATTGGGCCATTGATCAGTTTGACGTTTAAGATAAATCCAAGAAATTAGAACGTAACAACAATAAATTTCAGATGACGACCTTTCGTTTGAGCTTATTGCCAAAACGTCAACCCAATCACGTAAGTTTAACGATAAACCTGGTGCACAATGACAATGCATTAATCTGCGAGTAAATAACCTAGCTCTTACGTGAAGAAATGGAAGGTCGAAGGTCACACCTTTGAAACAAATAACTACACCAAGATTGGAGCTTTTCGTAGCTTTAGAGAGTGTCTAGGATAAGAGAGAAGCAGACTGCTTGATTTTACTCAACTGTCAAAGCCAGAACCAATCGAGCAACGCATGTCTTGATTGAAATGGCAGTGTTGCTAGAAACCACCTAGGCATAGGTTGCCAAGGTCGTTGGTTTTGAATATGTTTTTCTCTTATCCCAAAAACCCTCTTTACGTAGCACCTTTGGCTGTTGCGTTGCGCTATATAAGTAAAGAACGTCGTACCTTCGGTAGTCAAGATGCTGTTTAAACGAGTGGTGCGACAGTCAACATTGCTCAGGTGTTACTATTTCTTCGACTCCAACTTGGACACCTGATGCTCAAAAAATGCTTCCGATTCTGACTCCACATCCCTGGTTGTTGGTTATTTAAGTTGTATTTTATTAAAGGCGTCTGTACAATAGTGCATTTCTTAAAATTCCTACGTACAGTATTTGGAAAACAAATCAATAAATATTTCACCAAGCATAATAGGTAACCATCATGGCTAACCCTCCTCAATTCAAATCAATTCCGTCCCGTTACATCATTTACCACCGGAATCACGCGAACGGTGCCAAGTTTGTCACGACTGGGATAAAGTCTGTAGTATCAAAATATGTCCAAACAGAATCATAGTGTCTATATGGATAATGCTTACTTATTCCCACGTATACCAGATGATTTAGGCTCTCCAAATCGTACTGCAGTTCAGATGATTTGTTTTACTAGATCAACAAAGACTGGGATAATATCTATAGTATCGAAATATCGATATGGAAAGCCTAGAACATTTGGCATACACGAAAATAGGTTGTCATGAGCCACATAGACACTTTGAATCTGTTTGGACATGTTTCGATACTACAGATATTGAATTAGTCTTGGGTGATCTAGTAGAAAAATAATCTGATCTCCATCTATGGGGCGACCCCGGCGTAGTGGTTAGCATCCATACCTCTCACACCAAAGTCACGAGTTCAAATCTCACCTCCAGACAAGTCACGAATGACCCAAGAGCGTTGAAGTGACTATAATAATAATAAAAAAAACTTATAACATCTTGTATACGTAGCAAGTCCAGTCCAAGCAAATCAACGCATGCCTACGCATCTACATGTAATTAAACCAGCGAGTGTGGGACACTAGGATACCCTAGGTCAAGGAAATGAACAACACGGCGTTGTATTCCTTCATCGTCTGGAGAGGGATGAAGGTGAACTTTCCATCGAAGCGAGGGACCACTATAGAAGATAAGTTGGAGGAGCATAGAAAAGTGTACAACTTACAGTTCAAGAAGTTTGCATCAGCTTAGGAGGTCGGCCAGAAGGTTTTCAAACGGAATTTGCGTCAATCGTCAATCTGGGAGTTTTTTCAGCCAGCGTTATCCGTCCGGGAAAAAAGACTCCACGTCGTTCTTCTGGGTGATTCCTTAAAAAAAAGAAAAGTTTTAGTTTCTGTCTTAAATTGCGCCTAAATCAGAAACAACTTACCGTACTAACACGTGTAGCATTATGGCACGTGTGAAGATGTAGTCCATAGGTCATCAATGTTGTCCAAAGGCTGTGATTCCTTCGTCAGAGAGGATAAATTTTACAGCATCTTATCATCATCGTCATCTCATCAGTCCGGTAGGGTCGTCGTTGATGAAGATGGAATGCTGAAAAAGAGAAAGAGAAAGATATATAATTATTGTTACCGGTAACAGAATTTCAGTCCGGATTGAAAAGGTGCACAAACAAAAGCCAACGACAAGGAAAAGACTAGTGCCTCTAAGTAGGAGAGATGGCACCGTCAGCGTTGACGGCAAATAACTCACGAACACTAGCGGACCGTGAGTACTGTGCCACCTATGCATCCTTCCATCTTGATCTTGGAATGAATACGAATCCATCTTCACATTATAGCCACTAGGAATTCCAGCTTCACCGTTAATTATTGTGTAGATTCCAATCGGTACTCACCAGCAAGCACACTTCACAAGTACCACCTAACTTTGTCACACATTTAAGACCCCAACAATCCTGCACCACTGTCCGTTACAATTTTTTCAGTTGATGATGCATCGTTTAAAAAATTGACGTTTCAATGAAGAAAAAAACATGCACGCCTACGTTGATCAAAATTTCGATTTTCACGACTTTCACCCACTGCGCATCCCCTTCCATAGTCGCTACCATAGCAACACCATTAACACCGAATAGGGACTTTTTGGTGAATAAAAAATTCGTTTAGGGACCGTGCTTTCGAGCAAACCAATCGATGTGGCAGAATGCTATCATCGAAGATCTTTTTGTTTATGGAGTTCGAAGGACCACTACCGTGAGCTCGATCGTTGCATTTCAGAGTAGTAGTGATAGGCTTTAGATATAGTACCAATTTTTGTAGAAAAAAAAAATCAGCTAGATTGATAGGAGCTAGGGCAGGAGCACATATGTGATTGGCAGGGAATGTGGTTGGAGTTTAAAGGTACTGAAAAATCACCCCTAATGATGATTTTGATTGAAACTGAAAATCGGTTTCGATCGAAATTAGTAATAGAGGTGACTTTTCAGTACATTTAACGAGGGCTTATCACATATGTGCTCCTTTTAGCTTGTTAGTTAGCTACCTCAAAATTTACCATTCACTTATAGTAGCTAGCTAGTTAAAAGAGTGGTATCATATTTCCCGGATTTTAATTTCAGATTGGGCCATTGATCAGTTTGACGTTTAAGATAAATCCAAGAAATTAGAACGTAACAACAATAAATTTCAGATGACGACCTTTCGTTTGAGCTTATTGCCAAAACGTCAACCCAATCACGTAAGTTTAACGATAAACCTGGTGCACAATGACAATGCATTAATCTGCGAGTAAATAACCTAGCTCTTACGTGAAGAAATGGAAGGTCGAAGGTCACACCTTTGAAACAAATAACTACACCAAGATTGGAGCTTTTCGTAGCTTTAGAGAGTGTCTAAGATAAGAGAGAAGCGGACTGGTTGATTTTACTCAACTGTCAAAGCCAGAACCAATCGAGCAACGCATGTCTTGATTGAAATGGCAGTGTTGCTAGAAACCACCTAGGCATAGGTTGCCAAGGTCGTTGGTTTTGAATATGTTTTTCTCTTATCCCAAAAACCCTCTTTACGTAGCACCTTTGGCTGTTGCGTTGCGCTATATAAGTAAAGAACGTCGTACCTTCGGTAGTCAAGATGCTGTTTAAACGAGTGGTGCGACAGTCAACATTGCTCAGGTGTTACTATTTCTTCGACTCCAACTTGGACACCTGATGCTCAAAAAATGCTTCCGATTCTGACTCCACATCCCTGGTTGTTGGTTATTTAAGTTGTATTTAATTAAAGGCGTCTGTACAATAGTGCATTTCTTAAAATTTCTACGTACAGTATTTGGAAAACAAATCAATAAATATTTCACCAAACATAATAGGTAACCATCATGGCTAACCCTCCTCAATTTAAATCAATTCCGTCCCGTTACATCATTTACCACCGGAATCACGCGAACGGTGCCAAGTTTGTCACGACTGGGATAAAGTCTGTAGTATCAAAATATGTCCAAACAGAATCATAGTGTCTATATGGATAATGCTTATTTATTCCCACGTATACCAGATGATTTAGGCTCTCCAAATCGTACTGCAGTTCAGATGATTTGTTTTACTAGATCAACAAAGACTGGGATAATATCTATAGTATCGAAATATCGATATGGAAAGCCTAGAACATTTGGCATACACGAAAATAGGTTGTCATGAGCCACATAGACACTTTGAATCTGTTTGGACATGTTTCGATACTACAGATATTGAATTAGTCTTGGGTGATCTAGTAGTAAAATAATCTGATCTCCATCTATGGGGCGACCCCGGCGTAGTGGTTAGCATCCATACCTCTCACGCCAAAGTCACGAGTTCAAATTTCACCTCCGGACAAGTCACGAATGACCCAAGAGCGTTAAAGTGACTATAATAATAAAAAAAAACTTCTAACATCTTGTATACGTAGCAAGTCCAGTCCAAGCAAATCAATGCATGCCTACGCATCTACATGTAATTAAACCAGCGAGTGTGGGACACTAGGATACCCTAGGTGAAGGAAATGAACAACACGGCGTTGTATTCCTTCATCGTCTGGAGAGGGATGAAGGTGAACTTTCCATCGAAGCGAGGGACCACTATAGAAGATAAGTTGGAGGAGCATAGAAAAGTGTACAACTTACAGTTCAAGAAGTTTGCATCAGCTTATGAGGTCAGCCAGAAGGTTTTCAAACGGAATTTGCGTCAATCGTCAATCTGGGAGTTTTTTCAGCCAGCGTTATGCGTCCGGGAAAAAAGACTCCACGTCGTTCTTCTGGGTGATTCCTTAAAAAAAAAGAAAAGTTTTAGTTTCTGTCTTAAATTGCGCCTAAATCAGAAACAGCTTACCGTACTAACACGTGTAGCATTATGGCACGTGTGAAGATGTAGTCCATAGGTCATCAATGTTGTCCAAAGGCTGTGATTCCTTCGTCAGAGAGGATGAATTTTACAGCATCTTATCATCATCGTCATCTCATCCGTCCGGTAGGGTCGTCGTTGATGAAGATGGAATGCTGAAAAAGAGAAAGAGAAAGATATATAATTATTGTTACCGGTAACAGAATTTCAGTCTGGATTGAAAAGGTGCACAAACAAAAGCCAACGACAAGGAAAAGACTAGTGCCTCTAAGTAGGAGAGATGGCACCGTCAGCGTTGACGGCAAATAACTCACGAACACTAGCGGACCGTGAGTACTGTGCCACCTATGCATCCTTCCATCTTGATCTTGGAATGAATACGAATCCATCTTCACATTATAGCCACTAGGAATTCCAGCTTCACCGTTAATTATTGTGTAGATTCCAATCGGTACTCACCAGCAAGCACACTTCACAAGTACCACCTAACTTTGTCACACATTTAAGACCCCAACAATCCTGCACCACTGTCCGTTACATTTTTTTCAGTTGATGATGCATCGTTTAAAAAATTGACGTTTCAATGAAGAAAAAAACATGCACGCCTACGTTGATCAAAATTTCGATTTTCACGACTTTCACCCACTGCGCATCCCCTTCCATAGTCGCTACCATAGCAACACCATTAACACCGAATAGGGACTTTTTGGTGAATAAAAAATTCGTTTAGGGACCGTGCTTTCGAGCAAACCAATCGATGTGGCAGAATGCTATCATCGAAGATCTTTTTGTTTATGGAGTTCGAAGGACCACTACCGTGAGCTCGATCGTTGCATTTCAGAGTAGTAGTGATAGGCTTTAGATATAGTACCAATTTTTGTAGAAAAAAAAAATCAGCTAGATTGATAAAAGCTAGGGCAGGAGCACATATGTGATTGGCAGGGAATGTGGTTGGAGTTTAAAGGTACTGAAAAATCACCCCTAATGATGATTTTGATTGAAACTGAAAATCGGTTTCGATCGAAATTAGTAATAGAGGTGACTTTTCAGTACATTTAACGA
This sequence comes from Ochlerotatus camptorhynchus, assembly GCF_037179485.1. Lineage (NCBI taxonomy): Eukaryota > Metazoa > Arthropoda > Insecta > Diptera > Culicidae > Ochlerotatus > Ochlerotatus camptorhynchus. The sequence continues at coordinate 106,416 of NW_027041068.1, forward strand.
GGGCTTATCACATATGTGCTCCTTTTAGCTTGTTAGTTGGCTACCTCAAAATTTACCATTCACTTATAGTAGCTAGCTAGTTAAAAGAGTGGTATCATATTTCCCGGATTTTAATTTCAGATTGGGCCATTGATCAGTTTGACGTTTAAGATAAATCCAAGAAATTAGAACGTAACAACAATAAATTTCAGATGACGACCTTTCGTTTGAGCTTATTGCCAAAACGTCAACCCAATCACGTAAGTTTAACGATAAACCTGGTGCACAATGACAATGCATTAATCTGCGAGTAAATAACCTAGCTCTTACGTGAAGAAATGGAAGGTCGAAGGTCACACCTTTGAAACAAATAACTACACCAAGATTGGAGCTTTTCGTAGCTTTAGAGAGTGTCTAGGATAAGAGAGAAGCGGACTGGTTGATTTTACTCAACTGTCAAAGCCAGAACCAATCGAGCAACGCATGTCTTGATTGAAATGGCAGTGTTGCTAGAAACCACCTAGGCATAGGTTGCCAAGGTCGTTGGTTTTGAATATGTTTTTCTCTTATCCCAAAAACCCTCTTTACGTAGCACCTTTGGCTGTTGCGTTGCGCTATATAAGTAAAGAACGTCGTACCTTCGGTAGTCAAGATGCTGTTTAAACGAGTGGTGCGACAGTCAACATTGCTCAGGTGTTACTATTTCTTCGACTCCAACTTGGACACCTGATGCTCAAAAAATGCTTCCGATTCTGACTCCACATCCCTGGTTGTTGGTTATTTAAGTTGTATTTAATTAAAGGCGTCTGTACAATAGTGCATTTCTTAAAATTCCTACGTACAGTATTTGGAAAACAAATCAATAAATATTTCACCAAACATAATAGGTAACCATCATGGCTAACCCTCCTCAATTCAAATCAATTCCGTCCCGTTACATCATTTACCACCGGAATCACGCGAACGGTGCCAAGTTTGTCACGACTGGGATAAAGTCTGTAGTATCAAAATATGTCCAAACAGAATCATAGTGTCTATATGGATAATGCTTATTTATTCCCACGTATACCAGATGATTTAGGCTCTCCAAATCGTACTGCAGTTCAGATGATTTGTTTTACTAGATCAACAAAGACTGGGATAATATCTATAGTATCGAAATATCGATATGGAAAGCCTAGAACATTTGGCATACACGAAAATAGGTTGTCATGAGCCACATAGACACTTTGAATCTGTTTGGACATGTTTCGATACTACAGATATTGAATTAATCTTGGGTGATCTAGTAGAAAAATAATCTGATCTCCATCTATGGGGCGACCCCGGCGTAGTGGTTAGCATCCATACCTCTCACGCCAAAGTCACGAGTTCAAATCTCACCTCCGGACAAGTCACGAATGACCCAAGAGCGTTAAAGTGACTATAATAATAAAAAAAAAACTTCTAACATCTTGTATACGTAGCAAGTCCAGTCCAAGCAAATCAATGCATGCCTACGCATCTACATGTAATTAAACCAGCGAGTGTGGGACACTAGGATACCCTAGGTCAAGGAAATGAACAACACGGCGTTGTATTCCTTCATCGTCTGGAGAGGGATGAAGGTGAACTTTCCATCGAAGCGAGGGACCACTATAGAAGATAAGTTGGAGGAGCATAGAAAAGTGTACAACTTACAGTTCAAGAAGTTTGCATCAGCTTATGAGGTCAGCCAGAAGGTTTTCAAACGGAATTTGCGTCAATCGTCAATCTGGGAGTTTTTTCAGCCAGCGTTATCCGTCCGGGAAAAAAGACTCCACGTCGTTCTTCTGGGTGATTCCTTAAAAAAAAGAAAAGTTTTAGTTTCTGTCTTAAATTGCGCCTAAATCAGAAACAACTTACCGTACTAACACGTGTAGCATTATGGCACGTGTGAAGATGTAGTCCATAGGTCATCAATGTTGTCCAAAGGCTGTGATTCCTTCGTCAGAGAGGATGAATTTTACAGCATCTTATCATCATCGTCATCTCATCAGTCCGGTAGGGTCGCCGTTGATGAAGATGGAATGCTGAAAAAGAGAAAGAGAAAGATATATAATTATTGTTACCGGTAACAGAATTTCAGTCTGGATTGAAAAGGTGCACAAACAAAAGCCAACGACAAGGAAAAGACTAGTGCCTCTAAGTAGGAGAGATGGCACCGTCAGCGTTGACGGCAAATAACTCACGAACACTAGCGGACCGTGAGTACTGTGCCACCTATGCATCCTTCCATCTTGATCTTGGAATGAATACGAATCCATCTTCACATTATAGCCACTAGGAATTCCAGCTTCACCGTTAATTATTGTGTAGATTCCAATCGGTACTCACCAGCAAGCACACTTCACAAGTACCACCTAACTTTGTCACACATTTAAGACCCCAACAATCCTGCACCACTGTCCGTTACATTTTTTTCAGTTGATGATGCATCGTTTAAAAAATTGACGTTTCAATGAAGAAAAAAACATGCACGCCTACGTTGATCAAAATTTCGATTTTCACGACTTTCACCCACTGCGCATCCCCTTCCATAGTCGCTACCATAGCAACACCATTAACACCGAATAGGGACTTTTTGGTGAATAAAAAATTCGTTTAGGGACCGTGCTTTCGAGCAAACCAATCGATGTGGCAGAATGCTATCATCGAAGATCTTTTTGTTTATGGAGTTCGAAGGACCACTACCGTGAGCTCGATCGTTGCATTTCAGAGTAGTAGTGATAGGCTTTAGATATAGTACCAATTTTTGTAGAAAAAAAAAAATCAGCTAGATTGATAGGAGCTAGGGCAGGAGCACATATGTGATTGGCAGGGAATGTGGTTGGAGTTTAAAGGTACTGAAAAATCACCCCTAATGATGATTTTGATTGAAACTGAAAATCGGTTTCGATCGAAATTAGTAATAGAGGTGACTTTTCAGTACATTTAACGAGGGCTTATCACATATGTGCTCCTTTTAGCTTGTTAGTTAGCTACCTCAAAATTTACCATTCACTTATAGTAGCTAGCTAGTTAAAAGAGTGGTATCATATTTCCCGGATTTTAATTTCAGATTGGGCCATTGATCAGTTTGACGTTTAAGATAAATCCAAGAAATTAGAACGTAACAACAATAAATTTCAGATGACGACCTTTCGTTTGAGCTTATTGCCAAAACGTCAACCCAATCACGTAAGTTTAACGATAAACCTGGTGCACAATGACAATGCATTAATCTGCGAGTAAATAACCTAGCTCTTACGTGAAGAAATGGAAGGTCGAAGGTCACACCTTTGAAACAAATAACTACACCAAGATTGGAGCTTTTCGTAGCTTTAGAGAGTGTCTAGGATAAGAGAGAAGCGGACTGGTTGATTTTACTCAACTGTCAAAGCCAGAACCAATCGAGCAACGCATGTCTTGATTGAAATGGCAGTGTTGCTAGAAACCACCTAGGCATAGGTTGCCAAGGTCGTTGGTTTTGAATATGTTTTTCTCTTATCCCAAAAACCCTCTTTACGTAGCACCTTTGGCTGTTGCGTTGCGCTATATAAGTAAAGAACGTCGTACCTTCGGTAGTCAAGATGCTGTTTAAACGAG
>NW_027041068.1:117500-132500 GCF_037179485.1 Ochlerotatus camptorhynchus
TCTACACCCGCCCCGGAAGGGGGTGTTTTGTGTTCTGTCCTAATACCTGCTACGGGCGCTATCCTTCCATCATAGCGTGGTAGCCGTATGACATGCATGCAAGTCGAACCTCACACCTCTTACACACCGGAGGAAGGAAGGAAGGAGAGGCAGAGTGGCCGAAAGAGAGTGTGATACGCGAGAGCTCGGTGGTGGCACCTAGCCCATCGCGCACGCAGCACTCTCTTTCTTCCTCCTGCTCCCTTTTTCTTTTTCTCTCAGCGCGACGACGACCGCGACCGGGTAAGTAAGCAAGCTCTTGAGCTCTATTCGTCGTGTACGGCTTTTCCACTCGAAGCTCAGCTCATACTACCCTCCCTATAGGTACTTTTTGGTTCAAAAGTAGCCCCGGCAATCCGGCGAGAGGAAGCAGTTTGGCCGACGAGCCTTACTGACTGACTGACTGTACACTCTACCCCGGGTCTTGCACCATGGCTCACCCTACGGACTGACTGGGTACCTGTCTTCCCCCTGTGGACTTGCTTGATGTAGTGAGTGTACGCACGTACCTTCTTGTGTGCAAAGGAATTGTTACAAGACAAAAAAAAAAGACAAGTCCACCCAAACCAAACCAAGGCAAACTTGATGGGGACTTCTCTCGCCTCGCCTGAGTGTTTGACTATTGACTATTGATTGCATACTTTTAGGCGCCAGGGGACTTAATGCAGAAAAGAGAAGTCCACACACCAAGGCCTATAACCAAGGCCATGATGGGGACTTCTCTTCTCATACACAACACACACACACACGTCTCGACGGACGCGCGCGCTCACCACCATGATGATGATGAGCGCGTGGCCGGATGATAACCACCGCACCGCACTCGCGCGCCGCCGCCACCACCAGCACACAACACACTTCGTGGGCCGTGGGGGGCGCGCAACCTCCAAGCAAGGGTAGTCTTTTTTTTTTTTTTTTTTTTTTTTTTTTTTTTTTTTTATACAGGGGGGAATCTGCTCCCAGACACCTGAGAAGATAACTCAGGGTGTGGGGATGGGAGAAGTAGCTCTCCCGACCCACTAAACCTTACCCTGTGCTCTAGACCCTTGTCCTCCCCGGAACCGCCCGAAGGCATTACGTCATGGGAGGGGGCCGATTGCGCTATGGCGCATCACTACGTGTTGTGTCAGACATGACACTCGCTACTGCACAGTGAGCAGCTGTGCAGGGCCTTCCTCTTGTTGCTCGCTGTTCGTTGTTCGCCTGAGTTCTAGAGCAGACGTGATAGCCAGCCAACTGTCCAGGGCCCGTACAGGACAGATGTGACCGCTTACCAGCTGCGTGTGCTAAGCACTCTAAGAACCCGGCGTCACTCCTGCCTTTGCACAACGAGGGTTTGTGCAGGGCTTCTCAACCTCCTCTTGTTGTTCGCTGTTCGTTGTTCGCCTCGGTTCCAAGCAGACGTGATAGCCAGCCAACTGTCCAACAGGGTAGCTTAGGACAGATGTGACCGCTTACCAGCTGCTTGTGCTAAGCACTAAGAACCCGGCGTCACTCCTGCCTTTGCACAACGAGGGTTTGTGCAGGGCTTCTCTGCGGTAGTTCGTTTAGCCGCAATATCTCTCCCTTGGGTTCGATAATTAACGTTTCCAGGGCACACCACGAGGAGGCGAACTACTCCATGCCCCAAGCAAGGGTAGTCTGAGAGGATCGAAATGTACACCTCTCTGCAACTCGCAACTCCCAGCCTGTAAACCTATCGTTTGTAGGAGGTCTCAGGTATCGAAATCATATATTGATGCTGAGCAGCGCCACCAGCGTTCCAGTATCCCAGATACTTGCTGTACGACGCCGCGCGCAAGGGCTTTGTCTGCGTGCATGCAATAAGATGCCAACGTGAGATCACGCTAGCAAGTCTTGTAGGTTTTTTGCCACATGATCACCGACCACCTATGGGGGACACTATCAGCTCGGTTTGGTTACGACCTTAGAGGCGTTCAGGCATAATCCAACGAACGTAGCGTTATACCAAAGTCCGGTCGAACTAGTATTGAGCCATTGGTTCGTAGCTGTGGTTCCTCTCGTACTGCACAGCAATTCCGTTAAGATAGCGCAACAATATCGCACACCAGGAGGGTAAAACTAACCTGTCTCACGACGGTCTAAACCCAGCTCACGTTCCCAGAAAAAACTCCCAGATTGACGATTGACGCAAATTCCGTTTGAAACCCTTCTGGCCGACCTCATAAGCTGATGCAAACTTCTTGAACTGTAAGTTGTACACTTTTCTATGCTCCTCCAACTTATCTTCTATAGTGGTCCCTCGCTTCGATGGAAAGTTCACCTTCATCCCTCTCCAGACGATGAAGGAATACAACGCCGTGTTGTTCATTTCCTTGACCTAGGGTATCCTAGTGTCCCACACTCGCTGGTTTAATTACATGTAGATGCGTAGGCATGCGTTGATTTGCTTGGACTGGACTTGCTACGTATACAAGATGTTATAAGTTTTTTTTATTATTATTATAGTCACTTCAACGCTCTTGGGTCATTCGTGACTTGTCCGGAGGTGAGATTTGAACTCGTGACTTTGGCGTGAGAGGTATGGATGCTAACCACTACGCCTAGGGGTCGCCCCATAGATGGAGATCAGATTATTTTTCTACTAGATCACCCAAGACTAATTCAATATCTGTAGTATCGAAACATGTCCAAACAGATTCAAAGTGTCTATGTGGCTCATGACAACCTATTTTCGTGTATGCCAAAAGTTCTAGGCTTTCCATATCGATATTTCGATCCTATAGATATTATCCCAGTCTTTGTTGATCTAGTAAAACAAATCATCTGAACTGCAGTACGATTTGGAGAGCCTAAATCATCTGGTATACGTCGGAATAAATAAGCATTATCCATATAGACACTATGATTCTGTTTGGACATATTTTGATACTACAGACTTTATCCCAGTCGTGACAAACTTGGCACCGTTCGCGTGATTCCGGTGGTAAATGATGTAACGGGACGGAATTGATTTGAATTGAGGAGGGTTAGCCATGATGGTTACCTATTATGTTTGGTGAAATATTTATTGATTTGTTTTCCAAATACTGTACGTAGGAATTTTAAGAAATGCACTATTGTACAGACGCCTTTAATTAAATACAACTTAAATAACCAACAACCAGGGATGTGGAGTCAGAATCGGAAGCATTTTTTGAGCATCAGGTGTCCAAGTTGGAGTCGAAGAAATAGTAACACCTGAGCAATGTTGACTGTCGCACCACTCGTTTAAACAGCATCTTGACTACCGAAGGTACGACGTTCTTTACTTATATAGCGCAACGCAACAGCCAAAGGTGCTACGTAAAGAGGGTTTTTGGGATAAGAGAAAAACATATTCAAAACCAACGACCTTGGCAACCTATGCCTAGGTGGTTTCTAGCAACACTGCCATTTCAATCAAGACATGCGTTGCTCGATTGGTTCTGGCTTTGACAGTTGAGTAAAATCAACCAGTCCGCTTCTCTCTTATCCCAGACACTCTCTAAAGCTACGAAAAGCTCCAATCTTGGTGTAGTTATTTGTTTCAAAGGTGTGACCTTCGACCTTCCATTTCTTCACGTAAGAGCTAGGTTATTTACTCGCAGATTAATGCATTGTCATTGTGCACCAGGTTTATCGTTAAACTTACGTGATTGGGTTGACGTTTTGGCAATAAGCTCAAACGAAAGGTCGTCATCTGAAATTTATTGTTGTTACGTTTTTTTTTTTTTTTTTTTTTTTCTTTATTTTTGTGATTTTTAGCCATAGGCTAGTTCATCACATTTGATAATCGAGGGTCAGGCTTAGGGCCTGCCTCGAAAGAAAGCGTTTCAGTCTATCATTACATAACGTACAACTGGCTCTGATTACCCACCAAAAGGGACAGACAACATTTTAAAAAACTTAATGTAAAGTGGGAGTTACATCGGGACTGTGGTGAGGAATGGATGCGCGAACAAGGTAGAGCTCCACCGTAAGAGACAGTGCCCCAGTCCGGCAGAGATACCCCGACGGCAGGAAAATAGGAAGGTGAAAGAACACGGACAGCGCAGCCCACGGCGAGAGGGCTAGATTTGGTTGTATAGGTGAGCGTCCTTCAAGAATGCAATCAGCGCAGTCAACGTCGAGGGGTCGTTGCCAAGTAGCTCCCTGATGCTCTCTGGGAGTCGGTGTTGTTCGCGTAGCCTCTGAAACTCTGGGCAGACACACAGCACGTGTTCAACCGAGGCAGGGATGCTGCAGATTGGACAAACCTTGTGGAAGGGTGTCCCACCAAAATTGTGGGAAATCCTCGCATGGCCGGTCCGGAGTCTTGAAATAATCCGCTGGTCTTTGTACTTGTGGCTGTCTTGCCAAGGTCGTACGGTTTCTTTGATCTTTCTCAGGAGGGTGGTGCGTGACTGAAACCATTCCTCCTGCCAGGCTTCCATGATGATATTCGCAATCCAACGCCTGACGTCTAGGAGTGGTACGTTCCTGGTGAAGCGGGGTCCGGATGGACCAGATCCCGCCAGCCTGTCCGCTGCCTCGTTTCCAGGAACACCGCAGTGCCCGGGAATCCACGTAAAAACGGTTGAGGGTGGGGCAAAACGTGTAATGGCTTGTATCCAGGGGTGGCTCGGGGCTTCGGCTTCCAGCGCCTGGATGACGCTGTGTGAGTCCGTTAGCACAAGGATCGGTTGATCTGCAGGAGTGATGGCTGCGTCAAGAACAGCAGCGGCTTCTGCGGAAAAAACGGAACACTCCTCCGGAAGACTTTGACTTGTTGCGGTGTTTGGTCCTGCCACTCCGAGTCCCACTCCGGCCCGTGATCGCGATCCGTCCGTAAAGCGATGAACGTGCCCCGGATAAACCAACCTAAGAAGTTCTGCAACAGAGCGCCTCAACGCTACAGAGTTATCTCCGGCTTGGAATCCTCTCTTAATCCGCTTATCTATTTTGATAACGTTTGATCGCCAACTTTTCTCTCCATGCCAGTGGACCCTGGCCACCGGGGGGAGGTCTACGTTTGCTGCAGTGCGGAGGGCTCTGTTCCCCTCGTTGAGGAGAAAGACCCTATCGTTCCCGGATGTCTTAGCAGCGAGGGCAGCGGCTTTGGTGGCAGAGGCTGCAGCAGATCGATAGCGGAAAGGGAGGACTCCGGTTTCTGCACAAGCGGCGTCTGCGGGCGTGGAAGGTAGTAGGCCGGATACGATGCGTACGTAGGTATTGTATACCGGAGCGAGGATGCGGTTCAGCTTCTCGGTGGCTAAGCAGGTAATTTCGAGGCCGTAGAAAAGTCGACTGTCGATAACAGCCCGGGCGACACGAAGGCGGATCTCGCGGTTACTGGAGCGGTGCGGACGGGAGATTGTCCTGACGATGTTGATGCGGCTACGGCAGTTTTCTTTCACCGTTCTGAAGTGTTGGTCGAAACTTAGAGTCCGATCCAGAACTACCCCCAGAACGCGGACTGTTTTCTTAAGCGGAATTGGATGGTCCTGGATGGTGATCGGTGGTCCCCGAATCAGATGACCCGAGTGGCAGATATGGCACCGTACACTCTTTGGTGCGGAGAGCTGAAAACCAACAGAAAGCGCCCACCTGCTGACGGCGGAGACAGCTGCTTGGGCTATATTCCTGGTCCGTATAGTCGTTCGTCCCGTTACGACGATGAGTATGTCATCGGCATAGACGATTACGTGCACGTTCTTGGGCAGTCGGCTGAACACCCCGTTCATTGCCACCAGGAATAGCGTTACCGCTATGACGGATCCCTGGGGCACTCCAGTTTCCTCGGGGAAAGGATCCGATCGAGTGTTCCCGACAGTCACCTGGAAGGTACGATCAAGGAGGAAATTCCGTACAAAATGTGTGATGTGGCCTTTCAGGCCCCAGCCGATGAGCTGCCTGATGACGCCGGGCGTCCAAGTCCTGTTGAACGCCTTTGAAATATCAAGGGATACTAACTCCGCATGGTGACCGTTGTCCTGGGCTTCCTTGAGTACATTTCCGAGGGCTGCAAAGTAAGTGGAGGAGCCGTGTCCTTGTCGGAATGCATGCTGCCGTTCGTCAAGGAGACTGTTTGACTCCAGGAACTGCCTAAGTCGACGATTTACCATTCTCTCCATCACTTTTGCCGCGCAGCAAGTGAGCGCAATCGGCCTAAAGGAGGAGGCTTCTCCACTCGTCGCGTTGATCTTTGGAATGGGCACTACCAGGCTTTGTTTCCAGAGGTCCGGGTACGAGTCAGTGAGCCATAGGTCGTTGAAGAGAGCGAGTAGCCTCGTTTTTCCGTCGAGGGAGAGGTTTTTTAACACCGGGTATCCAATCTCGTCCGGCCCGGCAGATTTACCAGTACTGCTGCCGAGGGCGAACTGAAGCTCCCGGAAGGTAAGAGCATCGTTGATCTGGAGGGAAGGGACATCGGATGGAATTCGCAGGTCGCGAATGCTGCTTGTGGAAGGTTTGACGCGCTGGACGAAATCGCTGTCGTATCCACTGATAGCGGACAGGCCGGCAAAATAGTTCCCTAAATTGTCAGCGATGTCCTTCGGTTCTGAGATCGTGTTGCCATGAGCTTGGATAGTAGGTGGAGTGGATCGCCGCTTGCCACTGAGAGCGTTGACGCGATTCCACAAGTCGCTCGACGATTGGGATTCATCGATTGAATCCAGGAAGTCCATCCAGCTGGATCGCTTCGCGTCGCGGATCACCTGTCTGCACGAGAGATGGCGTTCTCGGTAGACCTTCAGCGCTTCCTCCCTACCAGGATCGTCTAAGGCTAGGCGCTTAAGCCGGCGTAGGGCTTTGCGTCGTGCTTTTACCGCACATTTGGTATCCTCGTTCCACCAACGTAGAGCTTTTCGCCCGGGTACGCTACCAGTCCTTGGGATGGATAGTGTTGCAGCGTCGTATAGTACTTCCGTGAAGCTGGAGATATCGTTCGGTTCGCGTTGCTGAAAGAGAGCGTCGGATTTCTCCCTGAAAGCGTCCCAGTCGGCTTCCTCGAAGCGCCACCTGGGTCTCCGAGTCGTTGGGGGGACCGCACCTACGAAAAGCTGTATGCGGATTGGGTAGTGGTCACTACCGTGCAGGTCGGTACAGATATTCCACTGTGCCTTGTCTACTATAGATCGGCTGGCAGTGGCAATGTCGATCGCGGTGGTGTGCCGTCCATTAAAGAAGGTGGGAGCGCCATCGTTCAGCACCACCAAGTCCTCTCTCTCAAAAATGCTCGCCAGGATACAGCCTCTGGGATCTGGGCGAGGGCTGCCCCAGTCCGGATGGTGCCCGTTGATGTCGCCGACGAAGAGCCGCGGTTCCGGAAACTTGGAAATAACTGCACTTAAGTCCCCATCCAGATTGGCTATCCGTCCGCAGGGCAGGTACGCACAGCCGATAGCTAAGTTAGAGGCGTTCTTAGGGCGGACGCCGACGATTGGCAGGTTAGTTTCGAGGTCAAGAACATCGTGTGGAATGCTCCTAAGCACCCCGATGGCCACGGAGTGCCTGAAATTGGTGCAACGCTTGTAAGTCCAATCGTATCTCCCTCCCAGCGAGCGATTGAGTTGGTCGGTTGTGACTTTGTTGACCTCTTGTAGAGCGATTATCCAGGGGGCATCGCTTTGGCAGAGAAGCTCCAATTCCCCTAGGCGGCCATGGAATCCGTTTATATTCCACTGGAGAACAAGGTTCACCGGCTTGGGCAGTGCAGGCGTGGGGTACAGGATGGTGGACTCGGCGTTGTCACGGTTTTGACTGCCACTCGGGTTAACGGGCTGGCCAATATCGTGCTGGAGAAACCCATTAATGTTCCAATCCGAATGAGACGGAGCCCCACCAGAGGCAGGAGGAGGAATTCCTCCCACCAGAGGCAGGGATGTTCCAACGGGCGAAAGGAGGTTCAGGTGGTTCTCGGCTGTGTGGTTGGATAGGTCATCATCGGACGGAGGCCCACAAAAGCCAGGCGGGGGAGTTCCGTTGGGCCGAGGCGATCTTGGCGTTGATGGCGTGGTAGTGGAAGACGCCGATGGACTTGGGCCGATGACCGAATGAGACAGAGCCCCACCGGGGGCAAGCGGAGGCGTTCCGCCCACCCCGGGCAGGGATGTCCCAACGGCTGAGTAAAAGGAGATTGCTTTCGGAATACGTAGGTTGCTGATAGGCTCCGGTATGGTGCTCGGTGATGCTGTTGAATGAGACAGGGCCACACCCAGAACAGGCGGAAGCGTTCCGCCCATCCAAGGCATGGATGTTCCAGCAACGGAAAAAAGTGTACTGCGTGTCGTATTGCTTGGCTTGGTTCCCTCGAGGTCCTTCGGGGAATGGGCGTAGCTTCCCTTGTCCATCCCGATACTTTGCGGTACCTTCATTCCCTCGTCGTCCATAGAAGGATGGGTGTTGCCACCCTTGTGCGTCTCTCTTCCAGTTCCCTCCCGGTGCCGGGGGGATATCGTCGGTTCCGGTGTGGGAAGGGCGTCCGCACCAACGGGGCCCCGGCTACCGGGGGATATCACTGGGCTCTTCACATGAGTCTTCGTCCTGTGGTCGCAGAGGGTGTCCGCCAGTTCCGGTGGGGTCCTAGCGTCCGCACTGACGGTGCCCTGCGTACCCAAGGCACAGAATTCTTCATCTGGATTGTCTGGGCGTCGGGGGGTGTCCAGAGGTTCTGGTACGAGTGTAGCTTCCAGTCCAATGGGGCCCCGGCTACCCGAGGCAAGTCGCAGACACGGTTGATGATGGTGGCTGGAGATTGAACATGGTATAGTACTGGCGTGGTCCGTTAGAATAGTCCGGGTGGATGGCTTAGGTGGCGTGGGCATTGGAGGTAGTAGAGGAAGTAGCTACTACGTCCGTTTCTCCTTTGAATCGATCTTCTTGGCCGGCGATGTAGGAGACTTCGGGAGCGGCTTCCGTATTTTGGGAACTTGGTCAGAGCGAGGGGGTCGACGTGAATGGTCAAGTTCCGAAATGGGGCGCTTTTTGTTTTTGGGTGTGAAGAAGTTGAGCAAAGGAGTGTCCGGTTTCTTGGCAGGGGTCGGGCTATTGTCAGGCGTAATCGTTGAATCACTGGCTCCATCCGAGGAGAAGATGTCACTACTGACGTCCACCAAGGAGGCGTTCGGGTTGTTCGAGGTGCTGGGACTGGAAGGAGCTGAGGCGGTGTTGGTTGAAAGAGCTGTAGGAGAGTTTGTCGGAATTGCAGTACTGGACTTGCCAACTGTAGGACTGCTAGAGGGTGCGGTAGCTACCTGCAACGAGGATTCAACGTTGCGAAGTCTTCGTTGCGTTTCGATTTCGGTGACCATCAGCGCTTTGATGGATTTCTGGAACCTTTCCTGCATGGCCAGCATCAGGTGGTTGTTGTTCTCCATCTGTTGTTGAAACAACAAAGCGAAGTCAGTTGGAACTGGGTTGAGAGGGACAGCAGTCGGATCGGTGGAAAAGGTCGAGTTGCCTTTCATTTGCAATGCGGCTTGCAGTTGCAAGATGGTCCTATCACGCTCCTTGACTTGGTTAGCAAGCTCCTCCAACTTCTCATTCATTTCCGCTAGTTTGCTCTCCATGCTGGCAGAAGCAACACCAGCGAAAGTTCTACTACCGTTGTTTTGGTCGTACATACGACGCGCCTCGGGGTAGGATAAGTCCCGGTCAACCTTGATCTTTTGAATCGCGTTTTCGCGAATGTAGCTTGGGCAGGAACGATCGGAGAGCGAGTGTTCATGTGACTGGCATCGGGCACAGAATTTGCCGTTGGGGCAGGATCTGTCTTCAGGGATCGGGTGATCGCCGGAACATTTCCCACAGGTCTGCTTAGCCGCCTTACACCTCATCCGTGTGTGACCGAAAGCCCAGCAGCTGAAACACTGCATGGGCGATGGGTAGTATGGCCGGGTTCGACATCTAAGGTACCCGAAATCCACGTACTCGGGCGTACAAGTGCCGTGACAGGTAATGATCAGGGTCGCCGTGTTGACCCTGCCACTACCTTCACGTCTCGTTATTCTCCTCACCTCTTTGATTCCCTGGTCCTTCAAGTCCTTGACGAGCTCTTGCTCGGATTTCCGAATCACGTCCCTACAACTGACGACGAAACGCGTGGAGTTAAGAATAGGGTGCGGGATAACTTCCACCTTGGTTCCGTCAGTGAGTACTTTTAGTTCTTGCAGCTTCGTGTACTGCTGCGCACTGCGTACTTTCAGGGCGTAGGAACGCCCCTGGCTCTCCGGAAAAGCGCTCTCGATTCTGCCGTTAATGAATTGCTGAATGGATTTCCGAATTACGAATGGGCAATTTGGCAGCGGTTGCCCGCTAGCTCCTTTAATCCGTAAAATTCGAATGCCACCATGGTTCCCTTCTGGATCCATGTAGTCGGGTAGCGTTGGTCCTCGTTGATTTCTACCACTACCTCCAGGATCGGGCTGATCCCACCATGGCGGTGGGTCACCCAAGTTAATCGCCATTACGGCGACCCCAGCCCAGTTCCCTGAAATGAAACTACCAGAAATGCCGGAGATGGAGACCGAGTACCTTGTAACTTCCGCCGACGATCGGCAGCAACGCCGCACACGATGAAACGCAGGTGCGAAGGTCCGCCCTACGGCCACGTACAATCGGCGAAAAGCACTTCCCGATTCGCTAGAAAGTCTTCCGATTTAATCCGCGCACTACTAAAAAGTCAAAAACTTTTTCACTTTTTTACTTTTCCGATAAATCCCCGTAGAGGAGTGCCGTCGCAGTATACCACCAAAGCCAAAGTAAAAGCACTACTACACGACGGGCGGGAGAGGACTTCTCACCCACAAACACACGCGCTCGTACAACGTCAGGGGCAAGAGCGAGAGCGACTAACTCACACTATGGGCGTGCGATGCCGGGCAAAAGCACACACAGTTTGATACACCGCACACGAGAGAGCCACCGAGAACGTTGTCGCACGTAAGAAGCGAGAGGAGATCACACCACCGAGAAACGTCGTCACCCGTCGGATGGGCAAGAGAAATCACCCAGTAAACGTGCGATACCGGCTTAAACGCACACAAGTCCGATACACCTCACACGCGAAACACCGAAAACTTAGTCAATGAAAACGGATGCCACCGAAATGAACGTTTTACAACCTGACACGCGCGAAGAACCCGTAGGGGCAAGCGAGTCACAGTACAGTGGACGAAAGATGCACCGATAAAAACAAACCCCCCTGACCGACCAGCCGCCGATAGAGGGGGATTTTCTTCTCAACTTTTCACTTAATCTTCTACTTTAATTCGATTTGCCGGGGACCAGGTAGCAATAGAAAACTACAACTGTTACGTTCTAATTTCTTGGATTTATCTTAAACGTCAAACTGATCAATGGCCCAATCTGAAATTAAAATCCGGGAAATATGATACCACTCTTTTAACTAGCTAGCTACTATAAGTGAATGGTAAATTTTGAGGTAGCTAACTAACAAGCTAAAAGGAGCACATATGTGATAAGCCCTCGTTAAATGTACTGAAAAGTCACCTCTATTACTAATTTCGATCGAAACCGATTTTCAGTTTCAATCAAAATCATCATTAGGGGTGATTTTTCAGTACCTTTAAACTCCAACCACATTCCCTGCCAATCACATATGTGCTCCTGCCCTAGCTCCTATCAATCTAGCTGATTTTTTTTTTCTACAAAAATTGGTACTATATCTAAAGCCTATCACTACTACTCTGAAATGCAACGATCGAGCTCACGGTAGTGGTCCTTCGAACTCCATAAACAAAAAGATCTTCGATGATAGCATTCTGCCACATCGATTGGTTTGCTCGAAAGCACGGTCCCTAAACGAATTTTTTATTCACCAAAAAGTCCCTATTCGGTGTTAATGGTGTTGCTATGGTAGCGACTATGGAAGGGGATGCGCAGTGGGTGAAAGTCGTGAAAATCGAAATTTTGATCAACGTAGACGTGCATGTTTTTTTCTTCATTGAAACGTCAATTTTTTAAACGATGCATCATCAACTGAAAAAAATTGTAACGGACAGTGGTGCAGGATTGTTGGGGTCTTAAATGTGTGACAAAGTTAGGTGGTACTTGTGAAGTGTGCTTGCTGGTGAGTACCGATTGGAATCTACACAATAATTAACGGTGAAGCTGGAATTCCTAGTGGCTATAATGTGAAGATGGATTCGTATTCATTCCAAGATCAAGATGGAAGGATGCATAGGTAGCACAGTACTCACGGTCCGCTAGTGTTCGTGAGTTATTTGCCGTCAACGCTGACGGTGCCATCTCTCCTACTTAGAGGCACTAGTCTTTTCCTTGTCGTTGGCTTTTGTTTGTGCACCTTTTCAATCCGGACTGAAATTCTGTTACCGGTAACAATAATTATATATCTTTCTCTTTCTCTTTTTCAGCATTCCATCTTCATCAACGACGACCCTACCGGACTGATGAGATGACGATGATGATAAGATGCTGTAAAATTTATCCTCTCTGACGAAGGAATCACAGCCTTTGGACAACATTGATGACCTATGGACTACATCTTCACACGTGCCATAATGCTACACGTGTTAGTACGGTAAGTTGTTTCTGATTTAGGCGCAATTTAAGACAGAAACTAAAACTTTTCTTTTTTTTAAGGAATCACCCAAAAGAACGACGTGGAGTCTTTTTTCCCGGACGGATAACGCTGGCTGAAAAAACTCCCAGATTGACGATTGACGCAAATTCCGTTTGAAAACCTTCTGGCCGACCTCATAAGCTGATGCAAACTTCTTGAACTGTAAGTTGTACACTTTTCTATGCTCCTCCAACTTATCTTCTATAGTGGTCCCTCGCTTCGATGGAAAGTTCACCTTCATCCCTCTCCAGACGATGAAGGAATACAACGCCGTGTTGTTCATTTCCTTGACCTAGGGTATCCTAGTGTCCCACACTCGCTGGTTTAATTACATGTAGATGCGTAGGCATGCATTGATTTGCTTGGACTGGACTTGCTACGTATACAAGATGTTAGAAGTTTTTTTTTATTATTATAGTCACTTTAACGCTCTTGGGTCATTCGTGACTTGTCCGGAGGTGAGATTTGAACTCGTGACTTTGGCGTGAGAGGTATGGATGCTAACCACTACGCCGGGGTCGCCCCATAGATGGAGATCAGATTATTTTTCTACTAGATCACCCAAGACTAATTCAATATCTGTAGTATCGAAACATGTCCAAACAGATTCAAAGTGTCTATGTGGCTCATGACAACCTATTTTCGTGTATGCCAAATGTTCTAGGCTTTCCATATCGATATTTCGATACTATAGATATTATCCCAGTCTTTGTTGATCTAGTAAAACAAATCATCTGAACTGCAGTACGATTTGGAGAGCCTAAATCATCTGGTATACGTGGGAATAAATAAGCATTATCCATATAGACACTATGATTCTGTTTGGACATATTTTGATACTACAGACTTTATCCCAGTCGTGACAAACTTGGCACCGTTCGCGTGATTCCGGTGGTAAATGATGTAACGGGACGGAATTGATTTGAATTGAGGAGGGTTAGCCATGATGGTTACCTATTATGTTTGGTGAAATATTTATTGATTTGTTTTCCAAATACTGTACGTAGGAATTTTAAGAAATGCACTATTGTACAGACGCCTTTAATTAAATACAACTTAAATAACCAACAACCAGGGATGTGGAGTCAGAATCGGAAGCATTTTTTGAGCATCAGGTGTCCAAGTTGGAGTCGAAGAAATAGTAACACCTGAGCAATGTTGACTGTCGCACCACTCGTTTAAACAGCATCTTGACTACCGAAGGTACGACGTTCTTTACTTATATAGCGCAACGCAACAGCCAAAGGTGCTACGTAAAGAGGGTTTTTGGGATAAGAGAAAAACATATTCAAAACCAACGACCTTGGCAACCTATGCCTAGGTGGTTTCTAGCAACACTGCCATTTCAATCAAGACATGCGTTGCTCGATTGGTTCTGGCTTTGACAGTTGAGTAAAATCAACCAGTCCGCTTCTCTCTTATCCTAGACACTCTCTAAAGCTACGAAAAGCTCCAATCTTGGTGTAGTTATTTGTTTCGACCTTCCATTTCTTCACGTAAGAGCTAGGTTATTTACTCGCAGATTAATGCATTGTCATTGTGCACCAGGTTTATCGTTAAACTTACGTGATTGGGTTGACGTTTTTGCAATAAGCTCAAACGAAAGGTCGTCATCTGAAATTTATTGTTGTTACGTTCTAATTTCTTGGATTTATCTTAAACGTCAAACTGATCAATGGCCCAATCTGAAATTAAAATCCGGGAAATATGATACCACTATTTTAACTAGCTAGCTACTATAAGTGAATGGTAAATTTTGAGGTAGCTAACTAACAAGCTAAAAGGAGCACATATGTGATAAGCCCTCGTTAAATGTACTGAAAAGTCACCTCTATTACTAATTTCGATCGAAACCGATTTTCAGTTTCAATCAAAATCATCATTAGGGGTGATTTTTCAGTACCTTTAAACTCCAACCACATTCCCTGCCAATCACATATGTGCTCCTGCCCTAGCTCCTATCAATCTAGCTGATTTTTTTTTCTACAAAAATTGGTACTATATCTAAAGCCTATCACTACTACACTGAAATGCAACGATCGAGCTCACGGTAGTGGTCCTACGAACTCCATAAACAAAAAGATCTTCGATGATAGCATTCTGCCACATCGAAAGCATGGTCCCAAAACGAATTTTTTATTCACCAAAAAGTCCCTATTCGGTGTTAATGGTGTTGCTATGGTAGCGACTATGGAAGGGGATGCGCAGTGGGTGAAAGTTACGAGCACGTTACCCTGTGTGTGTTTTCGGAGGACTCTGTGACTCTCGGTTGCCTGCTGCTGCTCGTATGGTGTCGCTCGCTCGACCCGTGTGTACGAACGGTGCTGCAGAGTGCTGAGCGCAGTGCCAGTCCGCGATGATTTGCCAACCCGACCCATGCATGCATGCATGGG
>NW_027041068.1:137500-142500 GCF_037179485.1 Ochlerotatus camptorhynchus
GAAGGGAGGTCTACCCAGATCTCCTGAACACAGAGAGCCGAACACACGGTCGAAATCTCCGCGCGATGCAGAGACAACGGCCGGGATCGGTGGACAGCCGGAAGAGCAGCCGAAGGACTGGCCCGGGCTAATCAGATCTATGAATAGCTTTGGGCCCCTCCCTAGGCTGCTGGCAATCGCGGGACAACTCGATGCCATAATAGAGTTCACGAGTGCGAAGAGCAACATCGCGAAGGACCTAAAGCAGGCCTTGCGACAGCTCCGTGCAACCGTGAACGAGGCCCAGGACGACCACGAGCGGCTCAGGAAGCGACTAGAGGTCGCAGAGAGGGCGGAACAGAAGGAACCGAAGTCTACCCAGACGGACGCCTTCAACTTCGCGGGCAACAATACGATGTCCAGCGAGGCCCTCCACTTTGCCGTTACGCAGGGACAGAAGCGAAATCGGCCCTCACCTTCGCCAGTAAAGGGCGCAGCACGCCCTAAGAGACGGAAAGTCTCTGTGCAGGTGGAGAGTGCGGCGGTTGCCCATCAGTCCAATGCTTCAGTGGACGTACCGAAGAAGAGGGCTGGAATAGCCAATAGAAATACTGAGAAACCTAGCGGCTCCAAGGGCGGGAAGCAGGACAAAACTGCCCCCAAGAGCAGTGCTGCCCGGACCAGGAACAAGGGCGAAGCTCTCATCTTCAAGACGGACGCGTCGAAATACGCGGAAGTCTTGAAGAAAATGAGAACGGACGAGCGCCTTGTGGAGATGGGCAGTAACGTGAGGAGCATCAGGCGCACTCGTACAGGCGAGATGCTCCTGGTGCTCAAACGTGGTGCTAAGGACCAGGGACCAACCTACCAGAAACTGGCAAAGGAGGTTGTTGGTTCTGGGGTGCAGGTGAAGTCGCTAGGCTCGACTATCACCATCCAGGTCAAGGACCTGGACGAAGTGACGGAGGCGACCGAGATAGTCACGGCGCTCCGGGAACAGTGCCAAGTCGAGGTACCGCAATCAGCGATTACCTTGAGGAAGGGACTGTTCTCCACCCAAGTGGCTACCATCAGGCTCTCTGCAGCTGAGGCCAGAAAGGCGGTAGCCGCAGGGAGGGTGCGAGTGGGCTGGTCCGTCTGCCCCGTCAGTATTCCCCGACCGGTGACGGCTTGCTTTAGGTGCTTCGGTCAGGGCCATGTGGCCCGTGACTGTAAGAACACCGACAGGAGCAAGCTTTGCAGATGGTGCGGCTTGGAGGGCCATAAGGCGCGAGGTTGCCAAAAGCCACCGAGGTGCACTATATGCGCGGAGAAGGGGAATACCCCTACCAACCACATGGCAGGTGGCCCCCGCTGCCCGGGGTCCAAGAGCAATGCTGCTAAGGCAAAGAGCAATGCTCAGCCATGTTCGAGGTAGCGCAGTTGAACCTGAACCACTGTTCGGCTGCCCAGCAACTGCTGTGGCAATCGGCAGTGGAATGGGGAGCGGATGTCGCAATCATCTCTGACCCGTACCGCGTCCCAACCGGCAACGGGAATTGGGTCACGGACGCGTTTGGGATGGCGGCGATATGCACGATGGGGAGCTTCCCCATTCAGGAGGTAGTCGTGTCCAACTCGAGCGAGGGATTCGTGATCGCCAGGGTTAACGGAGTATACTTAAGTAGCTGCTATGCTCCGCCCAGGTGGTCTATCGAGCAATTCTCGCAGATGGTGGACAGACTGACTGCGGTACTTGTCGGCCTAAGACCGGTGGTCATTGCGGGCGACTTTAACGCATGGGCGGTAGAGTGGGGTAGCCACCACACCAACCAGAGAGGATGCATCCTACTGGAGGCAATGGCCAAGCTGGACGTTGTACTATCCAACACCGGCTCGGTCAGTACCTACAGAAGGAATGGTGCAGAATCCGTCATCGACGTGACATACTGCAGCCCGAGTTTGGAGGGCAACCTACACTGGAGGGTCGATGAGGGTTACACTCATAGTGACCATCAGGCGATTCGGTACAGTGTGGGGCCAGGTGAGAGGCGAGTGGCAGGAGGAAATTCTTCCTGCGCTCGAGGCTGGCGGACGTCGTTCTTCGAGGAGGAGGTCTTCGGCGAAGCACTGAGGCGGGAGCGAATAACCCCGGATCTGACGGGGGAAGAACTGGTAGCAGCACTGACAAGGGCGTGCGATACAACCATGCCTAGGAGAGCCTATCCCAGGCATGGCCACAGACCGGTGTACTGGTGGAGCGAGTCGATTGCTATCCTCAGGGCGTCTTGCCTCCAGGCGAGAAGGAGGATGCAACGAGCTCGTACGACTGAATCTCGCGAGGAACGCCGCGTCGCTCTCCGAGCGGCTAAGGCAGCCCTCAATAAAGAGATCGCCAGACGCAAGCGCGCGTACTTTGACAGACTATGCCAAAGCGCCAACACGAACCCATGGGGGGATGCTTACAACGTGGTCATGGCAAAGACCCGCGGCGTGACGGCACCCCCGGAGAGATCACCAGCGGTACTGGCTCCGATCGTTGGGTTCCTGTTCCCGCGTAGGGACGTAGACTCCTGGCCGCGGATCCCAGGTGCGGATCAGGGAGAAGTGTCTAGAGTGACGAACAGTGAACTTGGCGGTATTGCCAGGTCGTTGGTGGTGGGCAAGGCCCCGGGCCCAGATGGGATCCCGGTTGTGGCTCTGAGGGCGGCCGTTGCGGAAAATCCAGACATGTTCCGTTCTGTTTTTCAGACTTGTCTGGACGTAGGTGTCTTCCCAGACGCGTGGAAGCGGCAGAAGCTGGTGCTGCTTCCGAAGCCAGGAAAACCCCCTGGGGACCCGTCAGCATACAGACCCATCTGTTTGCTGGACACCACTGGGAAACTGCTTGAGAGGGTCATCCTCAACAGGCTGTCGGCCTACACCGAAGGTGTAGACGGCCTGTCAAGCAGCCAGTACGGGTTCCGAAAGGGCAGATCCACGGTGGACGCCATCCGCGACGTCATCCAGACGGCAGAGGTGGTCCATCGGAAACGAAGGGGCATTCGCTACTGCGCGGTGCTAACCTTAGACGTGAAGAACGCGTTCAACAGCGCGTGCTGGGGGGCGATAGCCCGCTCGCTACACCAGCTCCAAATTCCCGGAGGGCTGTATAAGATTCTGGAAAGCTACTTCCAGAATCGTGTGTTGACGTACGACACAGAAGATGGCGAAAAATGCGTTAGAGTCACCGCAGGTGTGCCACAAGGCTCCATCCTGGGCCCGGTGTTATGGAACGTCATGTACGATGGACTGTTGAGGATAAAATTCCCGGTAGGCGTGAAAATTGTAGGTTTTGCCGACGATGTCACGCTGGTAGTCTGCGGGGAATCCCTCGAGGAGGTAGAGCTGACAGCGGCCCACTGCGTCAGGCTTGTGGAGGAATGGATGAGAACCAGGAAACTGGAGCTCGCCCATCACAAGACGGAAGTGGTCGTAGTCAACAATCGCATGTCAGTACAGCATGCAACGTTGACAGTCGGCGGAAGCACAATTAGGTCTGTGCGCTCTCTAAAACTCTTGGGGGTCATGCTCGACGATAAGCTCAGCTTCGGCTGCCACGTCAAGTACGCCTGCAAGAGAGCGTCTATGGCTGTGGGGGCATTATCCCGTATGATGTCAAACAGCTCGGCAGTGAATGCCAGTAAGCGCAGGCTCCTCGCTGGGGTCGTAGTATCTATCCTCAGATACGGCGGCCCTGCGTGGGCTGCGGTACTGGATATTGACTGCCACAGGCAGAAATTAGAGAGTACACACAGGCTAATGTGCTTAAGGGTGGCCAGTGCATACCGCACTATCTCGAGAGAGGCCGTCTGTGTCATAGCAGGGATGATGCCAATCAGCCTTATCATTAAGGAGGATGTGGCGTGTTATGACGCGAGGACCGTTCGAGGGGTGCGCAACAACGCGCGAGTTGTGTCGACCGCGAGATGGCAATTGGAGTGGGAAAACTCCACAAAGGGGAGGTGGACTTACCGCTTGATACCTTCCGTATCAAGCTGGGTCAACAGGCGCCATGGGGAAGTAAACTTCCACCTGACACAGTTCCTGTCAGGCCATGGCTGCTTTAGGAGCTACCTGCATAGGTTCGGACATGCAAGTACTCCCACCTGCCCCACATGTGCTGGTGTCGAGGAGACCGCCGAACACGTCGAACAGTATCGAGCGCTATGCTAGCGATATGCTAGCGATATGCGGAGCGGATACCAGTCCGGACAACATCGTTCATAGGATGTGTGGTACCACCGAGAACTGGAGCGCGGTGGTGACTGCGGTCACCCACATAGTTTCGGTATTACAACGACAGTGGCGAGCCGAGCAGCAGTTACCTACTGCCCGACCAGATCGTTAGAGTATTGCTAGAGAGGCGCCATAGCGCTACAGCGGCCCCTCCCACGAAGTAATGCCTTCGGGTGGTTCCGGGGAGGCCAAGGGCCAAGCGCACAGGGTAAGGTTTAGTGGGTCGGGAGTGAAATTCTCCCATCCCCACACCCTGAGTTCCTTCTCAGGTGTCTGTGAGCAGATTCCCCCCTGTATAAAAAAAAAAAAAAAAAAAAAGACTACCCTTGCTTGGAGGTTGCGCGCCCCCCACGGCCCACGAAGTGTGTTGTGTGCTGGTGGTGGCGGCGGCGCGCGAGTGTGGTGCGGTGGTTATCATCCGGCCGCGCGCTCATCATCATCATGGTGGTGAGCGCGCGCGTCCGTCGAGACGTGTGTGTGTGTTGTGTATGAGAAGAGAAGTCCCCATCATGGCCTTGGTTATAGGCCTTGGTGTGTGGACTTCTCTTTTCTGCATTAAGTCCCCTGGCGCCTAAAAGTATGCAATCAATAGTCAATAGTCAAACACTCAGGCGAGGCGAGAGAAGTCCCCATCAAGTTTGCCTTGGTTTGGTTTGGGTGGACTTGTCTTTTTTTTTGTCTTGTAACAATTCCTTTGCACACAAGAAGGTACGTGCGTACACTCACTACATCAAGCAAGTCCACAGGGGGAAGACAGGTACCCA
>NW_027041068.1:150000-155000 GCF_037179485.1 Ochlerotatus camptorhynchus
TTAAAAGGACGTTAATAGATGGAAGCACAGCTACGAACCAATGGCTCAATACTAGTTCGACCGGACTTTGGTATAACGCTACGTTCGTTGGATTATGCCTGAACGCCTCTAAGGTCGTAACCAAACCGAGCTGATAGTGTCCCCCATAGGTGGTCGGTGATCATGTGGCAAAAAACCTACAAGACTTGCTAGCGTGATCTCACGTTGGCATCTTATTGCATGCACGCAGACAAAGCCCTTGCGCGCGGCGTCGTACAGCAAGTATCTGGGATACTGGAACGCTGGGGCGCTGCTCAGCATCAATATATGATTTCGATACCTGAGACCTCCTACAAACGATAGGTTTACAGGCTGGGAGTTGCGAGTTGCAGAGAGGTGTACATTTCGATCCTCTCAGACTACCCTTGCTTGGGGCATGGAGTAGTTCGCCTCCTCGTGGTGTGCCCTGGAAACGTTAATTATCGAACCCAAGGGAGAGATATTGCGGCTAAACGAACTACCGCAGAGAAGCCCTGCACAAACCCTCGTTGTGCAAAGGCAGGAGTGACGCCGGGTTCTTAGTGCTTAGCACAAGCAGCTGGTAAGCGGTCACATCTGTCCTAAGCTACCCTGTTGGACAGTTGGCTGGCTATCACGTCTGCTTGGAACCGAGGCGAACAACGAACAGCGAACAACAAGAGGAGGTTGAGAAGCCCTGCACAAACCCTCGTTGTGCAAAGGCAGGAGTGACACCGGGTTCTTAGAGTGCTTAGCACACGCAGCTGGTAAGCGGTCACATCTGTCCTGTACGGGCCCTGGACAGTTGGCTGGCTATCACGTCTGCTCTAGAACTCAGGCGAACAACGAACAGCGAGCAACAAGAGGAAGGCCCTGCACAGCTGCTCACTGTGCAGTAGCGAGTGTCATGTCTGACACAACACGTAGTGATGCGCCATAGCGCAATCGGCCCCCTCCCATGACGTAATGCCTTCGGGCGGTTCCGGGGAGGACAAGGGTCTAGAGCACAGGGTAAGGTTTAGTGGGTCGGGAGAGCTACTTCTCCCATCCCCACACCCTGAGTTATCTTCTCAGGTGTCTGGGAGCAGATTCCCCCCTGTATAAAAAAAAAAAAAAAAAAAAAAAAAAAAAAAAAAAAAAAAAAAAGACTACCCTTGCTTGCTTGCCGGAAGAGCAGCCGAAGGACTGGCCCGGGCTAATCAGAACTATGAATAGCTTTGGGCCCCTCCCTAGGCTGCTGGAAATCGCGGGACAACTCGACGCCATAATAGAGTTCACGAGTACGAAGAGCAACATCGCGAAGGACCTAAAGCAGGCCTTGCGGCAGCTCCGTGCAACCGTGAACGAGGCCCAGGACGACCACGAGCGGCTCAGGAAGCGACTAGAGGTCGCAGAGAGGGCGGAACAGAAGGAACCGAAGTCTACCCAGACGGACGCCTTCAACTTCGCGGGCAACAATACGATGTCCAGCGAGGCCCTCCACTTTGCCGTTACGCAGGGACAGAAGCGTAATCGACCCTCACCTTCGCCAGTAAAGGGCGCAGCACGCCTCAAGAGACGGAAAGTCTCTGTGCAGGTGGAGAGTGCGGTGGTTGCCCATCAGTCCAATGCTTCAGTGGACGTACCGAAGAAGAGGGCTGGAATAGCCAATAGAAATACTGAGAAACCTAGCGGCTCCAAGGGCGGGAAGCAGGACAAAACTGCCCCCAAGAGCAGTGCTGCCCGGACCAGGAACAAGGGCGAAGCTCTCATCTTCAAGACGGACGCGTCGAAATACGCGGAAGTCTTGAAGAAAATGAGAACGGACGAGCGCCTTGTGGAGATGGGCAGTAACGTGAGGAGCATCAGGCGCACTCGTACAGGCGAGATGCTCCTGGTGCTCAAACGTGGTGCTAAGGACCAGGGACCAACCTACCAGAAACTGGCAAAGGAGGTTGTTGGTTCTGGGGTGCAGGTGAAGTCGCTAGGCTCGACTATCACCATCCAGGTCAAGGACCTGGACGAAGTGACGGAGGCGACCGAGATAGTCACGGCGCTCCGGGAACAGTGCCAAGTCGAGGTACCGCAATCAGCGATTACCTTGAGGAAGGGACTGTTCTCCACCCAAGTGGCTACCATCAGGCTCTCTGCAGCTGAGGCCAGAAAGGCGGTAGCCGCAGGGAGGGTGCGAGTGGGCTGGTCCGTCTGCCCCGTCAGTATTCCCCGACCGGTGACGGCTTGCTTTAGGTGCTTCGGTCAGGGCCATGTGGCCCGTGACTGTAAGAACACCGACAGGAGCAAGCTTTGCAGATGGTGCGGCTTGGAGGGCCATAAGGCGCGAGGTTGCCAAAAGCCACCGAGGTGCACTATATGCGCGGAGAAGGGGAATACCCCTACCAACCACATGGCAGGTGGCCCCCGCTGCCCGGGGTCCAAGAGCAATGCTGCTAAGGCAAAGAGCAATGCTCAGCCATGTTCGAGGTAGCGCAGTTGAACCTGAACCACTGTTCGGCTGCCCAGCAACTGCTGTGGCAATCGGCAGTGGAATGGGGAGCGGATGTCGCAATCATCTCTGACCCGTACCGCGTCCCAACCGGCAACGGGAATTGGGTCACGGACGCGTTTGGGATGGCGGCGATATGCACGATGGGGAGCTTCCCCATTCAGGAGGTAGTCGTGTCCAACTCGAGCGAGGGATTCGTGATCGCCAGGGTTAACGGAGTATACTTAAGTAGCTGCTATGCTCCGCCCAGGTGGTCTATCGAGCAATTCTCGCAGATGGTGGACAGACTGACTGCGGTACTTGTCGGCCTAAGACCGGTGGTCATTGCGGGCGACTTTAACGCATGGGCGGTAGAGTGGGGTAGCCACCACACCAACCAGAGAGGATGCATCCTACTGGAGGCAATGGCCAAGCTGGACGTTGTACTATCCAACACCGGCTCGGTCAGTACCTACAGAAGGAATGGTGCAGAATCCGTCATCGACGTGACATACTGCAGCCCGAGTTTGGAGGGCAACCTACACTGGAGGGTCGATGAGGGTTACACTCATAGTGACCATCAGGCGATTCGGTACAGTGTGGGGCCAGGTGAGAGGCGAGTGGCAGGAGGAAATTCTTCCTGCGCTCGAGGCTGGCGGACGTCGTTCTTCGAGGAGGAGGTCTTCGGCGAAGCACTGAGGCGGGAGCGAATAACCCCGGATCTGACGGGGGAAGAACTGGTAGCAGCACTGACAAGGGCGTGCGATACAACCATGCCTAGGAGAGCCTATCCCAGGCATGGCCACAGACCGGTGTACTGGTGGAGCGAGTCGATTGCTATCCTCAGGGCGTCTTGCCTCCAGGCGAGAAGGAGGATGCAACGAGCTCGTACGACTGAATCTCGCGAGGAACGCCGCGTCGCTCTCCGAGCGGCTAAGGCAGCCCTCAATAAAGAGATCGCCAGACGCAAGCGCGCGTGCTTTGACAGCCTATGCCAAAGCGCCAACACGAACCCATGGGGGGATGCTTACAAAGTGGTCATGGCAAAGACCCGCGGCGTGACGGCACCCCCGGAGAGATCACCAGCGGTACTGGCTCCGATCGTTGGGTTCCTGTTCCCGCGTAGGGACGTAGACTCCTGGCCGCGGATCCCAGGCGCGGATCAGGGAGAAGTGTCTAGAGTGACGAACAGTGAACTTGGCGGTATTGCCAGGTCGCTGGTGGTGGGCAAGGCCCCGGGCCCAGATGGGATCCCGGTTGTGGCTCTGAGGGCGGCCGTTGCGGAAAATCCAGACATGTTCCGTTCTGTTTTTCAGACTTGTCTGGACGTAGGCGTCTTCCCAGACGTGTGGAAGCGGCAGAAGCTGGTGCTGCTTCCGAAGCCAGGAAAACCCCCTGGGGACCCGTCAGCATACAGACCCATCTGTTTGCTGGACACCACTGGGAAACTGCTTGAGAGGGTCATCCTCAACAGGCTGTCGGCCTACACCGAAGGTGTAGACGGCCTGTCAAGCAGCCAGTACGGGTTTCGAAAGGGCAGATCCACGGTGGACGCCATCCGCGACGTCATCCAGACGGCAGAGGTGGTCCATCGGAAACGAAGGGGCATTCGCTACTGCGCGGTGCTAACCTCCAATTTCCCGGAGGGCTGTATAAGATTCTGGAAAGCTACTTCCAGAATCGTGTGTTGACGTACGACACAGAAGATGGCGAAAAATGCGTTAGAGTCACCGCAGGTGTGCCACAAGGCTCCATCCTGGGCCCGGTGTTATGGAACGTCATGTACGATGGACTGTTGAGGATAAAATTCCCGGTAGGCGTGAAAATTGTAGGTTTTGCCGACGATGTCACGCTGGTAGTCTGCGGGGAATCCCTCGAGGAGGTAGAGCTGACAGCGGCCCACTGCGTCAGGCTTGTGGAGGAATGGATGAGAACCAGGAAACTGGAGCTCGCCCATCACAAGACGGAAGTGGTCGTAGTCAACAATCGCATGTCAGTACAGCATGCAACGTTGACAGTCGGCGGAAGCACAATTAGGTCTGTGCGCTCTCTAAAACTCTTGGGGGTCATGCTCGACGATAAGCTCAGCTTCGGCTGCCACGTCGAGTACGCCTGCAAGAGAGCGTCTATGGCTGTGGGGGCATTATCCCGTATGATGTCAAACAGCTCGGCAGTGAATGCCAGTAAGCGCAGGCTCCTCGCTGGGGTCGTAGTATCTATCCTCAGATACGGCGGCCCTGCGTGGGCTGCGGTACTGGATATTGACTGCCACAGGCAGAAATTAGAGAGTACACACAGGCTAATGTGCTTAAGGGTGGCCAGTGCATACCGCACTATCTCGAGAGAGGCCGTCTGTGTCATAGCAGGGATGATGCCAATCAGCCTTATCATTAAGGAGGATGTGGCGTGTTATGACGCGAGGACCGTTCGAGGGGTGCGCAACAACGCGCGAGTTGTGTCGACCGCGAGATGGCAATTGGAGTGGGAAAACTCCACAAAGGGGAGGTGGACTTACCGCTTGATACCTTCCGTATCAAGCTGG
>NW_027041068.1:165000-167500 GCF_037179485.1 Ochlerotatus camptorhynchus
CTTCCGAAGCCAGGAAAACCCCCTGGGGACCCGTCAGCATACAGACCCATCTGTTTGCTGGACACCACTGGGAAACTGCTTGAGAGGGTCATCCTCAACAGGCTGTCGGCCTACACCGAAGGTGTAGACGGCCTGTCAAGCAGCCAGTACGGGTTCCGAAAGGGCAGATCCACGGTGGACGCCATCCGCGACGTCATCCAGACGGCAGAGGTGGTCCATCGGAAACGAAGGGGCATTCGCTACTGCGCGGTGCTAACCTTAGACGTGAAGAACGCGTTCAACAGCGCGTGCTGGGGGGTGATAGCCCGCTCGCTACACCAGCTCCAAATTCCCGGAGGGCTGTATAAGATTCTGGAAAGCTACTTCCAGAATCGTGTGTTGACGTACGACACAGAAGATGGCGAAAAATGCGTTAGAGTCACCGCAGGTGTGCCACAAGGCTCCATCCTGGGCCCGGTGTTATGGAACGTCATGTACGATGGACTGTTGAGGATAAAATTCCCGGTAGGCGTGAAAATTGTAGGTTTTGCCGACGATGTCACGCTGGTAGTCTGCGGGGAATCCCTCGAGGAGGTAGAGCTGACAGCGGCCCACTGCGTCAGGCTTGTGGAGGAATGGATGAGAACCAGGAAACTGGAGCTCGCCCATCACAAGACGGAAGTGGTCGTAGTCAACAATCGCATGTCAGTACAGCATGCAACGTTGACAGTCGGCGGAAGCACAATTAGGTCTGTGCGCTCTCTAAAACTCTTGGGGGTTATGCTCGACGATAAGCTCAGCTTCGGCTGCCACGTCGAGTACGCCTGCAAGAGAGCGTCTATGGCTGTGGGGGCATTATCCCGTATGATGTCAAACAGCTCGGCAGTGAATGCCAGTAAGCGCAGGCTCCTCGCTGGGGTCGTAGTATCTATCCTCAGATACGGCGGCCCTGCGTGGGCTGCGGTACTGGATATTGACTGCCACAGGCAGAAATTAGAGAGTACACACAGGCCAATGTGCTTAAGGGTGGCCAGTGCATACCGCACTATCTCGAGAGAGGCCGTCTGTGTCATAGCAGGGATGATGCCAATCAGCCTTATCATTAAGGAGGATGTGGCGTGTTATGACGCGAGGACCGTTCGAGGGGTGCGCAACAACGCGCGAGTTGTGTCGACCGCGAGATGGCAATTGGAGTGGGAAAACTCCACAAAGGGGAGATACCTTCCGTATCAAGCTGGGTCAACAGGCGCCATGGGGAAGTAAACTTCCACCTGACACAGTTCCTGTCAGGCCATGGCTGCTTTAGGAGCTACCTGCATAGGTTCGGACATGCAAGTACTCCCACCTGCCCCACATGTGCTGGTGTCGAGGAGACCGCCGAACACGTCGTGTTTGCCTGTCCACGTTTCGAGCCAGTATCGAGCGCTATGCTAGCGATATGCGGAGCGGATACCAGTCCGGACAACATCGTTCATAGGATGTGTGGTACCACCGAGAACTGGAGCGCGGTGGTGACTGCGGTCACCCACATAGTTTCGGTATTACAACGACAGTGGCGAGCCGAGCAGCAGTTACCTACTGCCCGACCAGATCGTTAGAGTATTGCTAGAGAGGCGCCATAGCGCTACAGCGGCCCCTCCCACGAAGTAATGCCTTCGGGCGGTTCCGGGGAGGCCAAGGGCCAAGCGCACAGGGTAAGGTTTAGTGGGTCGGGAGTGAAATTCTCCCATCCCCACACCCTGAGTTCCTTCTCAGGTGTCTGTGAGCAGATTCCCCCCTGTATAAAAAAAAAAAAAAAAAAAAAAAGACTACCCTTGCTTGGAGGTTGCGCGCCCCCCACGGCCCACGAAGTGTGTTGTGTGCTGGTGGTGGCGGCGGCGCGCGAGTGCGGTGCGGTGGTTATCATCCGGCCGCGCGCTCATCATCATCATGGTGGTGAGCGCGCGCGTCCGTCGAGACGTGTGTGTGTGTTGTGTATGAGAAGAGAAGTCCCCATCATGGCCTTGGTTATAGGCCTTGGTGTGTGGACTTCTCTTTTCTGCATTAAGTCCCCTGGCGCCTAAATGTATGCAATCAATAGTCAATAGTCAAACACTCAGGCGAGGCGAGAGAAGTCCCCATCAAGTTTGCCTTGGTTTGGTTTGGGTGGACTTGTCTTTTTTTTTGTCTTGTAACAATTCCTTTGCACACAAGAAGGTACGTGCGTACACTCACTACATCAAGCAAGTCCACAGGGGGAAGACAGGTACCCAGTCAGTCCGTAGGGTGAGCCATGGCGCAAGACCCGGGGTAGAGTGTACTGACTAGTAGTCAGTCAGTCAGTAAGGCTCGTCGGCCAAACTGCTTCCTCCGGGGCTACTTTTGGACCAAAAAGTACCTATAGGGAGGGTAGTATGAGCTGAGCTTCGAGTGGAAAAGCCGTACACGACGAATAGAGCTCTGCTTGCTTACTTACCCGGTCGCGGTCGTCGTCGCGCTGAGAGAAAAAAGAAAGAGGGAGCAGGAGGAAGAAAGAGAGTGC
>NW_027041068.1:192500-195000 GCF_037179485.1 Ochlerotatus camptorhynchus
TCAGTATTCCCCGACCGGTGACGGCTTGCTTTAGGTGCTTCGGTCAGGGCCATGTGGCCCGTGACTGTAAGAACACCGACAGGAGCAAGCTTTGCAGATGGTGCGGCTTGGAGGGCCATAAGGCGCGAGGTTGCCAAAAGCCACCGAGGTGCACTATATGCGCGGAGAAGGGGAATACCCCTACCAACCACATGGCAGGTGGCCCCCGCTGCCCGGGGTCCAAGAGCAATGCTGCTAAGGCAAAGAGCAATGCTCAGCCATGTTCGAGGTAGCGCAGTTGAACCTGAACCACTGTTCCCAGCAACCCAGGTGGGGTAGCCACCACACCAACCAGAGAGGATGCATTCTACTGGAGGCAATGGCCAAGCTGGACGTTGTACTATCCAACACCGGCTCGGTCAGTACCTACAGAAGGAATGGTGCAGAATCCGTCATCGACGTGACATACTGCAGCCCGAGTTTGGAGGGCAACCTACACTGGAGGGTCGATGAGGGTTACACCCATAGTGACCATCAGGCGATTCGGTACAGTGTGGGGCCAGGTGAGAGGCGAGTGGCAGGAGGAAATTCTTCCTGCGCTCGAGGCTGGCGGACGTCGTTCTTCGAGGAGGAGGTCTTCGGCGAAGCACTGAGGCGGGAGCGAATAACCCCGGATCTGACGGGGGAAGAACTGGTAGCAGCACTGACAAGGGCGTGCGATACAACCATGCCTAGGAGAGCCTATCCCAGGCATGGCCACAGACCGGTGTACTGGTGGAGCGAGTCGATTGCTATCCTCAGGGCGTCTTGCCTCCAGGCGAGAAGGAGGATGCAACGAGCTCGTACGACTGAATCTCGCGAGGAACGCCGCGTCGCTCTCCGAGCGGCTAAGGCAGCCCTCAATAAAGAGATCGCCAGACGCAAGCGCGCGTGCTTTGACAGCCTATGCCAAAGCGCCAACACGAACCCATGGGGGGATGCTTACAACGTGGTCATGGCAAAGACCCGCGGCGTGACGGCACCCCCGGAGAGATCACCAGCGGTACTGGCTCCGATCGTTGGGTTCCTGTTCCCGCGTAGGGACGTAGACTCCTGGCCGCGGATCCCAGGCGCGGATCAGGGAGAAGTGTCTAGAGTGACGAACAGTGAACTTGGCGGTATTGCCAGGTCGCTGGTGGTGGGCAAGGCCCCGGGCCCAGATGGGATCCCGGTTGTGGCTCTGAGGGCGGCCGTTGCGGAAAATCCAGACATGTTCCGTTCTGTTTTTCAGACTTGTCTGGACGTAGGCGTCTTCCCAGACGCGTGGAAGCGGCAGAAGCTGGTGCTGCTTCCGAAGCCAGGAAAACCCCCTGGGGACCCGTCAGCATACAGACCCATCTGTTTGCTGGACACCACTGGGAAACTGCTTGAGAGGGTCATCCTCAACAGGCTGTCGGCCTACACCGAAGGTGTAGACGGCCTGTCAAGCAGCCAGTACGGGTTCCGAAAGGGCAGATCCACGGTGGACGCCATCCGCGACGTCATCCAGACGGCAGAGGTGGTCCATCGGAAACGAAGGGGCATTCGCTACTGCGCGGTGCTAACCTTAGACGTGAAGAACGCGTTCAACAGCGCGTGCTGGGGGGCGATAGCCCGCTCGCTACACCAGCTCCAAATTCCCGGAGGGCTGTATAAGATTCTGGAAAGCTACTTCCAGAATCGTGTGTTGACGTACGACACAGAAGATGGCGAAAAATGCGTTAGAGTCACCGCAGGTGTGCCACAAGGCTCCATCCTGGGCCCGGTGTTATGGAACGTCATGTACGATGGACTGTTGAGGATAAAATTCCCGGTAGGCGTGAAAATTGTAGGTTTTGCCGACGATGTCACGCTGGTAGTCTGCGGGGAATCCCTCGAGGAGGTAGAGCTGACAGCGGCCCACTGCGTCAGGCTTGTGGAGGAATGGATGAGAACCAGGAAACTGGAGCTCGCCCATCACAAGACGGAAGTGGTGCGCTCTCTAAAACTCTTGGGGGTCATGCTCGACGATAAGCTCAGCTTCGGCTGCCACGTCAAGTACGCCTGCAAGAGAGCGTCTATGGCTGTGGGGGCATTATCCCGTATGATGTCAAACAGCTCGGCAGTGAATGCCAGTAAGCGCAGGCTCCTCGCTGGGGTCGTAGTATCTATCCTCAGATACGGCGGCCCTGCGTGGGCTGCGGTACTGGATATTGACTGCCACAGGCAGAAATTAGAGAGTACACACAGGCTAATGTGCTTAAGGGTGGCCAGTGCATACCGCACTATCTCGAGAGAGGCCG
The DNA here is from genome assembly GCF_037179485.1 of Ochlerotatus camptorhynchus. Lineage (NCBI taxonomy): Eukaryota > Metazoa > Arthropoda > Insecta > Diptera > Culicidae > Ochlerotatus > Ochlerotatus camptorhynchus. Next base: position 194,780 of record NW_027041068.1, read on the forward strand.
TCTGTGTCATAGCAGGGATGATGCCAATCAGCCTTATCATTAAGGAGGATGTGGCGTGTTATGACGCGAGGACCGTTCGAGGGGTGCGCAACAACGCGCGAGTTGTGTCGACCGCGAGATGGCAATTGGAGTGGGAAAACTCCACAAAGGGGAGGTGGACTTACCGCTTGATACCTTCCGTATCAAGCTGGGTCAACAGGCGCCATGGGGAAGTAAACTTC
>NW_027041068.1:225000-232500 GCF_037179485.1 Ochlerotatus camptorhynchus
CCACAGACCGGTGTACTGGTGGAGCGAGTCGATTGCTATCCTCAGGGCGTCTTGCCTCCAGGCGAGAAGGAGGATGCAACGAGCTCGTACGACTGAATCTCGCGAGGAACGCCGCGTCGCTCTCCGAGCGGCTAAGGCAGCCCTCAATAAAGAGATCGCCAGACGCAAGCGCGCGTGCTTTGACAGCCTATGCCAAAGCGCCAACACGAACCCATGGGGGGATGCTTACAACGTGGTCATGGCAAAGACCCGCGGCGTGACGGCACCCCCGGAGAGATCACCAGCGGTACTGGCTCCGATCGTTGGGTTCCTGTTCCCGCGTAGGGACGTAGACTCCTGGCCGCGGATCCCAGGCGCGGATCAGGGAGAAGTGTCTAGAGTGACGAACAGTGAACTTGGCGGTATTGCCAGGTCGCTGGTGGTGGGCAAGGCCCCGGGCCCAGATGGGATCCCGGTTGTGGCTCTGAGGGCGGCCGTTGCGGAAAATCCAGACATGTTCCGTTCTGTTTTTCAGACTTGTCTGGACGTAGGCGTCTTCCCAGACGCGTGGAAGCGGCAGAAGCTGGTGCTGCTTCCGAAGCCAGGAAAACCCCCTGGGGACCCGTCAGCATACAGACCCATCTGTTTGCTGGACACCACTGGGAAACTGCTTGAGAGGGTCATCCTCAACAGGCTGTCGGCCTACACCGAAGGTGTAGACGGCCTGTCAAGCAGCCAGTACGAGTTCCGAAAGGGCAGATCCACGGTGGACGCCATCCGCGACGTCATCCAGACGGCAGAGGTGGTCCATCGGAAACGAAGGGGCATTCGCTACTGCGCGGTGCTAACCTTAGACGTGAAGAACGCGTTCAACAGCGCGTGCTGGGGGCGATAGCCCGCTCGCTACACCAGCTCCAAATTCCCGGAGGGCTGTATAAGATTCTGGAAAGCTACTTCCAGAATCGTGTGTTGACGTACGACACAGAAGATGGCGAAAAATGCGTTAGAGTCACCGCAGGTGTGCCACAAGGCTCCATCCTGGGCCCGGTGTTATGGAACGTCATGTACGATGGACTGTTGAGGATAAAATTCCCGGTAGGCGTGAAAATTGTAGGTTTTGCCGACGATGTCACGCTGGTAGTCTGCGGGGAATCCCTCGAGGAGGTAGAGCTGACAGCGGCCCACTGCGTCAGGCTTGTGGAGGAATGGATGAGAACCAGGAAACTGGAGCTCGCCCATCACAAGACGGAAGTGGTCGTAGTCAACAATCGCATGTCAGTACAGCATGCAACGTTGACAGTCGGCGGAAGCACAATTAGGTCTGTGCGCTCTCTAAAACTCTTGGGGGTCATGCTCGACGATAAGCTCAGCATCGGCTGCCACGTCAAGTACGCCTGCAAGAGAGCGTCTATGGCTGTGGGGGCATTATCCCGTATGATGTCAAACAGCTCGGCAGTGAATGCCAGTAAGCGCAGGCTCCTCGCTGGGGTCGTAGTATCTATCCTCAGATACGGCGGCCCTGCGTGGGCTGCGGTACTGGATATTGACTGCCACAGGCAGAAATTAGAGAGTACACACAGGCTAATGTGCTTAAGGGTGGCCAGTGCATACCGCACTATCTCGAGAGAGGCCGTCTGTGTCATAGCAGGGATGATGCCAGCCTTATCATTAAGGAGGATGTGGCGTGTTATGACGCGAGGACCGTTCGAGGGGTGCGCAACAACGCGCGAGTTGTGTCGACCGCGAGATGGCAATTGGAGTGGGAAAACTCCACAAAGGGGAGGTGGACTTACCGCTTGATACCTTCCGTATCAAGCTGGGTCAACAGGCGCCATGGGGAAGTAAACTTCCACCTGACACAGTTCCTGTCAGGCCATGGCTGCTTTAGGAGCTACCTGCATAGGTTCGGACATGCAAGTACTCCCACCTGCCCCACATGTGCTGGTGTCGAGGAGACCGCCGAACACGTCGTGTTTGCCTGTCCACGTTTCGAGCCAGTATCGAGCGCTATGCTAGCGATATGCGGAGCGGATACCAGTCCGGACAACATCGTTCATAGGATGTGTGGTACCACCGAGAACTGGAGCGCGGTGGTGACTGCGGTCACCCACATAGTTTCGGTATTACAACGACAGTGGCGAGCCGAGCAGCAGTTACCTACTGCCCGACCAGATCGTTAGAGTATTGCTAGAGAGGCGCCATAGCGCTACAGCGGCCCCTCCCACGAAGTAATGCCTTCGGGCGGTTCCGGGGAGGCCAAGGGCCAAGCGCACAGGGTAAGGTTTAGTGGGTCGGGAGTGAAATTCTCCCATCCCCACACCCTGAGTTCCTTCTCAGGTGTCTGTGAGCAGATTCCCCCCCTGTATAAAAAAAAAAAAAAAAAAGACTACCCTTGCTTGCTTGGGGTGTGAAGTTGTTCGCCTCCCCGTGGTGCACCCTGGAAACGATGGACCACCAGTGCTGCGGTACTGATCCAGTCGGCTAATCGAACAACAAACGAGGGGAAGCGCCGGAAGGTGCCTTGCGATCGATGTCAGTAAGATCGCAAGTATGTATACTGACACACTGGCATTATGTAGGACACTGAGTGGAAACTTACCATAAACCACGCTACGGGCTGGCACTCAAGGTATTTCATTCTCTTAGTAGAGTCGGGTGGAACCGGCCGAAACGACGTTTGAGCTAATGCCTTGTTTGTCTCCGTCCCATAAAACCCTGGCAGGCCTTAGAATACGTTCCTCCCGTGCCACCCAGTTGGGGCTGCGGTGGGAATAGGTTCGGTTGAGTTATTCTCGTCTTACGCGATCCGGCTCTGAACATAACGCCCCATGAAGGCCTATGTCAACCCTCGTCATGGACCTCACTGCTCGCATAGGCACCCATGGGGATCAATCAGCGACTATTCCATTTGCACGGTAGGATAGCGGTAAACAATCATCAACAAAACCAAAAACCCCAAACCCCAGTTGAACAAGTCGCCGAGGAGGCGACCGCGAACCCGTTCGCGAAGGGAGGTCTACCCAGATCTCCTGAACACAGAGAGCCGAACACACGGTCGAAATCTCCGCGCAATGCAGAGACAACGGCCGGGATCGGTGGACAGCCGGAAGAGCAGCCGAAGGACTGGCCCGGGCTAATCAAAACTATGAATAGCTTTGGGCCCCTCCGTAGGCTGCTGGCAATCGCGGGACAACTCGACGCCATAATAGAGTTCACGAGTACGAAGAGCAACATCGCGAAGGACCTAAAGCAGGCCTTGCGACAGCTCCGTGCAACCGTGAACGAGGCCCAGGACGACCACGAGCGGCTCAGGAAGCGACTAGAGGTCGCAGAGAGGGCGGAACAGAAGGAACCGAAGTCTACCCAGACGGACGCCTTCAACTTCGCGGGCAACAATACGATGTCCAGCGAGGCCCTCCACTTTGCCGTTACGCAGGGACAGAAGCGAAATCGGCCCTCACCTTCGCCAGTAAAGGGCGCAGCACGCCCTAAGAGACGGAAAGTCTCTGTGCAGGTGGAGAGTGCGGCGGTTGCCCATCAGTCCAATGCTTCAGTGGACGTACCGAAGAAGAGGGCTGGAATAGCCAATAGAAATACTGAGAAACTTAGCGGCTCCAAGGGCGGGAAGCAGGGCGGTAAGAAGGGTACCCCCCCCCCCCCCGAAACCCCCGAAACCCCCGAAACCCCCGGACAAAACTGCCCCCAAGAGCAGTGCTGCCCGGACCAGGAACAAGGGCGAAGCTCTCATCTTCAAGACGGACGCGTCGAAATACGCGGAAGTCTTGAAGAAAATGAGAACGGACGAGCGCCTTGTGGAGATGGGCAGTAACGTGAGGAGCATCAGGCGCACTCGTACAGGCGAGATGCTCCTGGTGCTCAAACGTGGTGCTAAGGACCAGGGACCAACCTACCAGAAACTGGCAAAGGAGGTTGTTGGTTCTGGGGTGCAGGTGAAGTCGCTAGGCTCGACTATCACCATCCAGGTCAAGGGCCTGGACGAAGTGACGGAAGCGACCGAGATAGTCACGGCGCTCCGGGAACAGTGCCAAGTCGAGGTACCGCAATCAGCGATTACCTTGAGGAAGGGACTGTTCTCCACCCAAGTGGCTACCATCAGGCTCTCTGCAGCTGAGGCCAGAAAGGCGGTAGCCGCAGGGAGGGTGCGAGTGGGCTGGTCGGTCTGCCCCGTCAGTATTCCCCGACCGGTGACGGCTTGCTTTAGGTGCTTCGGTCAGGGCCATGTGGCCCGTGACTGTAAGAACACCGACAGGAGCAAGCTTTGCAGATGGTGCGGCTTGGAGGGCCATAAGGCACGAGGTTGCCAAAAGCCACCGAGGTGCACTATATGCGCGGAGAAGGGGAATACCCCTACCAACCACATGGCAGGTGGCCCCCGCTGCCCGGGGTCCAAGAGCAATGCTGCTAAGGCAAAGAGCAATGCTCAGCCATGTTCGAGGTAGCGCAGTTGAACCTGAACCACTGTTCGGCTGCCCAGCAACTGCTGTGGCAATCGGCAGTGGAATGGGGAGCGGATGTCGCAATCATCTCTGACCCGTACCGCGTCCCAACCGGCAACGGGAATTGGGTCACGGACGCGTTGGGGATGGCGGCGATATGCACGATGGGGAGCTTCCCCATTCAGGAGGTAGTCGTGTCCAACTCGAGCGAGGGATTCGTGATCGCCAGGGTTAACGGAGTATACTTAAGTAGCTGCTATGCTCCGCCCAGGTGGTCTATCGAGCAATTCTCGCAGATGGTGGACAGACTGACTGCGGTACTTGTCGGCCTAAGACCGGTGGTCATTGCGGGCGACTTTAACGCATGGGCGGTAGAGTGGGGTAGCCACCACACCAACCAGAGAGGATGCATTCTACTGGAGGCAATGGCCAAGCTGGACGTTGTACTATCCAACACCGGCTCGGTCAGTACCTACAGAAGGAATGGTGCAGAATCCGTCATCGACGTGACATACTGCAGCCCGAGTTTGGAGGGCAACCTACACTGGAGGGTCGATGAGGGTTACACCCATAGTGACCATCAGGCGATTCGGTACAGTGTGGGGCCAGGTGAGAGGCGAGTGGCAGGAGGAAATTCTTCCTGCGCTCGAGGCTGGCGGACGTCGTTCTTCGAGGAGGAGGTCTTCGGCGAAGCACTGAGGCGGGAGCGAATAACCCCGGATCTGACGGGGGAAGAACTGGTAGCAGCACTGACAAGGGCGTGCGATACAACAATGCCTAGGAGAGCCTATCCCAGGAATGGCCACAGACCGGTGTACTGGTGGAGCGAGTCGATTGCTATCCTCAGGGCGTCTTGCCTCCAGGCGAGAAGGAGGATGCAACGAGCTCGTACGACTGAATCTCGCGAGGAACGCCGCGTCGCTCTCCGAGCGGCTAAGGCAGCCCTCAATAAAGAGATCGCCAGACGCAAGCGCACGTGCTTTGACAGCCTATGCCAAAGCGCCAACACGAACCCATGGGGGGATGCTTACAAAGTGGTCATGGCAAAGACCCGCGGCGTGACGGCACCCCCGGAGAGATCACCAGCGGTACTGGCTCCGATCGTTGGGTTCCTGTTCCCGCGTAGGGACGTAGACTCCTGGCCGCGGATCCCAGGCGGATCAGGGAGAAGTGTCTAGAGTGACGAACAGTGAACTTGGCGGTATTGCCAGGTCGCTGGTGGTGGGCAAGGCCCCGGGCCCAGATGGGATCCCGGTTGTGGCTCTGAGGGCGGCCGTTGCGGAAAATCCAGACATGTTCCGTTCTGTTTTTCAGACTTGTCTGGACGTAGGCGTCTTCCCAGACGCGTGGAAGCGGCAGAAGCTGGTGCTGCTTCCGAAGCCAGGAAAACCCCCTGGGGACCCGTCAGCATACAGACCCATCTGTTTGCTGGACACCACTGGGAAACTGCTTGAGAGGGTCATCCTCAACAGGCTGTCGGCCTACACCGAAGGTGTAGACGGCCTGTCAAGCAGCCAGTACGGGTTCCGAAAGGGCAGATCCACGGTGGACGCCATCCGCGACGTCATCCAGACGGCAGAGGTGGTCCATCGGAAACGAAGGGGCATTCGTTACTGCGCGGTGCTAACCTTAGACGTGAAGAACGCGTTCAACAGCGCGTGCTGGGGGGCGATAGCCCGCTCGCTACACCAGCTCCAAATTCCCGGAGGGCTGTATAAGATTCTGGAAAGCTACTTCCAGAATCGTGTGTTGACGTACGACACAGAAGATGGCGAAAAATGCGTTAGAGTCACCGCAGGTGTGCCACAAGGCTCCATCCTGGGCCCGGTGTTATGGAACGTCATGTACGATGGACTGTTGAGGATAAAATTCCCGGTAGGCGTGAAAATTGTAGGTTTTGCCGACGATGTCACGCTGGTAGTCTGCGGGGAATCCCTCGAGGAGGTAGAGCTGACAGCGGCCCACTGCGTCAGGCTTGTGGAGGAATGGATGAGAACCAGGAAACTGGAGCTCGCCCATCACAAGACGGAAGTGGTCGTAGTCAACAATCGCATGTCAGTACAGCATGCAACGTTGACAGTCGGCGGAAGCACAATTAGGTCTGTGCGCTCTCTAAAACTCTTGGGGGTCATGCTCGACGATAAGCTCAGCTTCGGCTGCCACGTCAAGTACGCCTGCAAGAGAGCGTCTATGGCTGTGGGGGCATTATCCCGTATGATGTCAAACAGCTCGGCAGTGAATGCCAGTAAGCGCAGGCTCCTCGCTGGGGTCGTAGTATCTATCCTCAGATACGGCGGCCCTGCGTGGGCTGCGGTACTGGATATTGACTGCCACAGGCAGAAATTAGAGAGTACACACAGGCTAATGTGCTTAAGGGTGGCCAGTGCATACCGCACTATCTCGAGAGAGGCCGTCTGTGTCATAGCAGGGATGATGCCAGCCTTATCATTAAGGAGGATGTGGCGTGTTATGACGCGAGGACCGTTCGAGGGGTGCGCAACAACGCGCGAGTTGTGTCGACCGCGAGATGGCAATTGGAGTGGGAAAACTCCACAAAGGGGAGGTGGACTTACCGCTTGATACCTTCCGTATCAAGCTGGGTCAACAGGCGCCATGGGGAAGTAAACTTCCACCTGACACAGTTCCTGTCAGGCCATGGCTGCTTTAGGAGCTACCTGCATAGGTTCGGACATGCAAGTACTCCCACCTGCCCCACATGTGCTGGTGTCGAGGAGACCGCCGAACACGTCGTGTTTGCCTGTCTACGTTTCGAGCCAGTATCGAGCGCTATGCTAGCGATATGCGGAGCGGATACCAGTCCGGACAACATCGTTCATAGGATGTGTGGTACCACCGAGAACTGGAGCGCGGTGGTGACTACGGTCACCCACATAGTTTCGGTATTACAACGACAGTGGCGAGCCGAGCAGCAGTTACCTACTGCCCGACCAGATCGTTAGAGTATTGCTAGAGAGGCGCCATAGCGCTACAGCGGCCCCTCCCACGAAGTAATGCCTTCGGGCGGTTCCGGGGAGGCCAAGGGCCAAGCGCACAGGGTAAGGTT
>NW_027041068.1:242500-250000 GCF_037179485.1 Ochlerotatus camptorhynchus
ATCAAAGTTATCTGAGATCCAGCTATTGACAAGGAAACTGAAGCCTTGTGTCGTCGCTCTCCAAGAAACGATGGCCAAGGTAGCAGATCTACCTCCAAACTATCTCGGTGGTAGATATAAGTGGTATATTAAGCCTCACATTAATGCCTACATCCACGGCACTGGATTGGCTATTAGAGAAGATATACCACATAAGGTAGAGCAGTTGGATACTGAACTGGAGGCCACCGCGGTCACCATTCAGTTTCCGTATAAGCTGACTGTTGTTAGCTTATACATGGCTCCGAGGAATAGGGTTGGCAAGGAAGTGAACGTCATCGGCAAACTGCAAGATCTCATCTCGCAGCTGCCTGTCCCTTATGTGATAGTGGGCGATCTGAATGCGCATCACCCCTCCTGGGGATCACATAAGACGGACGTTCGTGGCGAGAGGTTGTATCAGCTACTGGACACGTTGGGTTGTTCAGTGCTGAACGATGGCAGACCGACTCGGTTCGATCCCACCACCGGGGTAGAGTCCGTGATTGATCTGGCCATAGCCTCTTGGGATGTAGCCAGCCAGTTTATCTGGCGGGTTGACGATGACTTACACGGGAGTGATCATTTTCCTATCTCATTGTCACAGGCTGTAGACCTCCCGTCTACTGTGACAAGGCTGAGATGGAACCTTGAGAGGGCAGATTGGGACAGCTTTGGCAAAGAAGTCTGTCGCCAACTGCCTGGTGATGACAGGATACTGAGACCAGGCGACTGGACCCAAATCTTGAGTAAGGCCGCTCATCGTCACATCCCAAAGGCTGGAGGGAGAGGAGGTATGAAAACTGTCCCTTGGTGGGGGACAGAAGTTCATACAGCGATTAAGGCTAGACGTAAATGTCTAAGGGCGCTGCGTAGGTTGCAGCTTGATGATCCTTCTAGGGCCGATAGATTGAGGGAGTTTCAGCTTGCTCGATCTAAATCTAGAAGCGTAATCAAAGCTGCAAAGCGGGATACATGGTCTGCTTTCACCGCAGACATATCGGAAACCACTAGCTCGGGTGAGCTATGGCGAAAGGTAAAGTCTGTCGGTGGTAAGAACAGACATGTTGAGAGGGTGATTAAGTTGGATGGCGATTACACGAAAGACCCAGGACTTATCAGTGAGGCCTTTGCTGATCAATTTGCCAAGGTGTCGGCAAACAGCAATCACAGTGATGAGTTCCTGCGTGTAAAGTCATTGGCTGAGGGGGAGTACCGCTACTCCCGTGACAGGCAGTGTAGTCTAGTAAAAGACTACAACAGGGTATTCGTGCTTGAAGAGCTCAACTGGGCCCTGCGCCGCGGCCTTGGTAAGGCTGCGGGCCCTGACGACATCGGGTATCCCCTGCTTAGGAGATTACCCCTTGCCGGCCGATTGGCTCTTCTTGCTACTATGAACGAAGTCTGGCTTTCTGGCCAGATACCGGACGAGTGGAAAGAAGGGTTGGTTATTCCTATTCCCAAACCTGGGAAGGATAAAACCCTAACAGAGGGTTATCGACCGATAACCCTGCTGAGCTGCATGGGAAAAACACTCGAGCGGATGGTTAACCGTCGTCTGTCAACCGAGCTGGAGAGGCAAGGACGGATCCACCCACGGCAACACGCATTTCGATGCGGCTATGGGTCGGAGACGTTCTTCTCTGAGCTCGATCATTTATTGGACAAGGCCTCGTCGGAAGATTTGCATGTAGATGTAGTCTCCCTCGATTTGTCCAAGGCATATGATATGACATGGAAGCTTCCTATCTTGACTTCCCTCAAGAGCTGGGACTTCCAAGGATGTATGTTTAACTACGTAGAAAACTTTCTACAGAACCGTAGGTTCCGAGTATTGAACGCTGGCGCAACCTCTACCTCGAGGTTGCTGGAGAATGGCATCCCGCAAGGGTCTGTCCTTTCGGTTACACTGTTTCTCATTGCGATGAACTCAGTGTTTGAACGCATTCCCAAGGAAGTATACATCATTGTATACGCCGATGATATTACCCTTATCGTGTTTGGTAAATACGGTAGGGTGGTTAGGCACAAGATGCAGGATGCAGTTCAGTCTGTCGTTGACTGGGCAGATGGTGTTGGGTTTGTGATTTCCCCCGAGAAGTCCAAACTGCTGCACGTCTGCTTTGGGCATCATCACAGACCGAACCTGCCTTATGTTAGTATCGGTGAGCATGCGGTCAAGGCCGTACGCGAGATGAAACTGCTTGGTGTGACTATTGATAACAAACTCCGATTTGTTAAGCACGCCAAGTTGGTGAAGGATAACGTCAACAACAAGTTGAATATCCTTCGGACCCTAAATGGTCGCTTCTCTGAAGCCTCTCGTAGTACATTGACCAAGGTTGCTAGGGCTCTGGTTGTCCCTAGCATCCTTTACGGGGCGGAACTGTGGAGCAGGGGTGGTGTCTCCCTGCTCAAGATTCTGGAACCTCAGTACAATGAGGCATACAGAATCTGTAGCGGAGCGCTGAGGTCTTCACCAATAGCTTCCCTGTTGGTGGAGAATGGAAAGGTTCCTTTGGTGAATGTTGTCACCGAAGACCTGGCCACCAAGGCGCTAAGGCTCCTAGAAAGGGATCCCATTCTCAATGACAGGCCCACGGTTGCAAGGGCGAGAGAATGGTGGAGCGACTTGACGGGAGTAGATTTTCCCACGTTAGCCCAGCGAGCTAGGCTGTGGCAACGGGCATGGGATGCTACTGCCCCGAAAGTTGATTGGAGGGTTAAAGCTATGTGTGGGGCGGGGGCTAGCCCTAGTGTGGCGAAAGCTGCATTTAGGGAGGTCGCTGCCTCATACGAGGGAAGGCTCAAGCTATTTACGGACGGTTCATTAATCGAAGAGGAGGTTGGTTATGGGGTGTCTGGGGAGGACATAAGCCGCTGCGGCCGGTTACCCGGTCTCTGTGGTATCTTCTCAGCTGAGGCCTATGCTCTCCTGCAAGCTTGTAGGCTAGCAAATGGGTCTCAGGCTGTTGTATTCTCTGACTCTGCGAGTTGTCTCTCTGCCCTTGAGCATGGGCGGGTTGGACACCCGTGGCTGTTAGAGGTGCAACGGTACGCTAACATAACCTTTGCATGGGTACCTGGACACGCAGGTATACCAGGGAATGAGGCTGCTGATAAACTAGCTAACCAGGGTCGTCTTGCTCAACTAGAGGCCATTCCGGTGCCCTATAGTGACGCTACCCGCTGGGTGAAGCAGACCTCGCGATACGCATGGAATGTGTCTTGGCATAACAACCGTAATGCATTCCTGCGTCGTATCAAGAACACTACACAAGAGTGGAAGGATGCACCTAATTCTCGAGATCAGAAAGTTCTGACTCGGCTGAGGATTGGTCATACACGGCTCACTCATAGACCTCGATTTAGCGGCAGTGTGGGGGTCTTGCCAAGCCATCTCACCCATGCCAGAGCTGATTCCATCGGCCTATACTGGTCTCAGGCCGAGGACACACTCCACTCTGCGGCTCAACTCAGCCAATTGTACCATCCACTCTGCGGCTCAACTCAGTCAGTTGTACCAAAGCATGAATCTGAAAAAAATGCGCATTAGGCCGTAGGGAAATACAGCCGGGGTCTTGCCAAGCCATCTCACCCATGCCAGAGCTGATTCCATCGGCCTATACTGGTCTCAGGCCGAGGACACACTCCACTCTGCGGCTCAACTCAGCCAATTGTACCATCCACTCTGCGGCTCAACTCAGTCAGTTGTACCAAAGCATGAATCTGAAAAAATGCACATTAGGCCGTAGGGAAATACAGCCGGGGTCTTGCCAAGCCATCTCACCCATGCCAGAGCTGATTCCATCGGCCTATACTGGTCTCAGGCCGAGGACACACTCCACTCTGCGGCTCAACTCAGCCAATTGTACCATCCACTCTGCGGCTCAACTCAGTCAGTTGTACCAAAGCATGAATCTGAAAAAAAATGCGCATTAGGCCGTAGGGAAATACAGCCGGGGTCTTGCCAAGCCATCTCACCCATGCCAGAGCTGATTCCATCGGCCTATACTGGTCTCAGGCCGAGGACACACTCCACTCTGCGGCTCAACTCAGCCAATTGTACCATCCACTCTGCGGCTCAACTCAGTCAGTTGTACCAAAGCATGAATCTGAAAAAAATGCACATTAGGCCGTAGGGAAATACAGCTGCGGTCCCGCCAAGCCATCTCACCCATGCCAGAGCTGATTCCATCGGCCTATACTGGTCTCAGGCCGAGGACACACTCCACTCTGCGGCTCAACTCAGCCAATTGTACCATCCACTCTGCGGCTCAACTCAGTCAGTTGTACCAAATCATGAATCTGAAAAAATGCACATTAGGCCGTAGGGAAATACAGCTGCGGTCCCGCCAAGCCATCTCACCCATGCCAGAGCTGATTCCATCGGCCTATACTGGTCTCAGGCCGAGGACACACTCCACTCTGCGGCTCAACTCAGCCAATTGTACCATCCACTCTGCGGCTCAACTCAGTCAGTTGTACCAAAGCATGAATCTGAAAAAAATGCACATTAGGCCGTAGGGAAATACAGCTGCGGTCCTGCCAAGCCATCTCACCCATGCCAGAGCTGATTCCATCGGCCTATACTGGTCTCAGGCCGAGGACACACTCCACTCTGCGGCTCAACTCAGCCAATTGTACCATCCACTCTGCGGCTCAACTCAGTCAGTTGTACCAAAGCATGAATCTGAAAAAAATGCACATTAGGCCGTAGGGAAATACAGCCGGGGTCTTGCCAAGCCATCTCACCCATGCCAGAGCTGATTCCATCGGCCTATACTGGTCTCAGGCCGAGGACACACTCCACTCTGCGGCTCAACTCAGCCAATTGTACCATCCACTCTGCGGCTCAACTCAGTCAGTTGTACCAAAGCATGAATCTGAAAAAAATGCGCATTAGGCCGTAGGGAAATACAGCTGCGGTCCCGCCATGCTACAGGTCATTCCATCGGCCTATACTGATCTCAGGCCGAGGGACACCGATCCCGAGAGCAGCACCGAGTACCGCGGGTTGGTGGCATGGCATATGAATGCAGTATTGGTCGATGGGAAATGTCAACTGGTACCTAGCAAGTCAACTGGTACCTAGCCACGGTCAATCTCACGGACACCAACCCCGACGACGACAGCAGGTAGGTATATTTTCTTTTTTTCAGGTGCAGCAGGTAAGTATATTTTCTTTTTTTCAGGTGCAGCAGGTAAGTATATTTTCTTTTTTATAGGTTTATTTCATTTATTTATTTAGCAACACAATTATTCTCACCCCATACCACTGTCATGCAAGCGAGCTATGCCGAACATAGCCGGGGGATTAATAAGGTCGATGTGCCCAGTTAAAAATACATTGTCCTCATCGGCCATGTGACGGGCAGCCGAGATAGCGTAGGCTATCGAGCTATTAAGCCATGGCCAGCTAAGCTGCCTTCCAGCATCAGGGACCACCGTCACCCAACACCCTACCGCATGTGCTATTATCAGACGTTGTTCATGGCCGAGGTCGCTCAGGCGTTTCCTGCGGTAGGTTGTTGGGTACAACGCCACAAGCAGTTTCCTGATGAAGGTTGGCAGCATCTGACGTTGCGCGCACCGGCCCAGTACCGCATCAAAGTGATGCTGGAGGCATCCCGGCATCCAGTCACGGTTCATCAACGATTGTGCCACGAACTCAGGATAGGGAATTGCTGGCTGCTGGTAGCGCTGCAATAAATAGAAAAGGTAAGTATTAGTTAAGTTAGGATTAGTTTAGGTTAAGTTAGGATTAGTTTAGGTTAAGTTAGGATTATTTTAGGTTAAGTTAGGATTAGTTTAGGTTAAGTTAGGCTTAGTTTACTCACCGCGATGGGCTGCTCCACTGACTGGCGCACGTTCTGCTGCTCGCTGAGCCGAGCAATCTCGACGATAGCCGTATCCAGATCTCTCCGTAGTTCTGCCATTTGAGACACCATCACACCGAAACGCAGCTCCATTGCCGCTAATCGTCCCGCCGCGCCACAGCACGACAATGGAGACTGCGTGTTTCGCCTCGACGACGGTCCAGGCTGCGGGCTGGATGTGACTGGCCCAGGGGACTGCGGGGACCATTCCCTGGCTGTAGAGGGGCCAGGCTGCGGGCTGGATGTGACTGGCCCAGGCTGCGGGGACCATTCCCTGGCTGTAGAGGGACCAGGCTGCGGGGACCATTCCCTGGCTGTAGAGGGGCCAGGCTGCGGGGACGGTTCTCGCGGCGTGGCCGGCGTGGCGGCCCGTCGACGGGGTAATCTTCGCCGCAGACTGCGGCTCCCACCAGGCTGCGGGGACGGCGCTATCGGCGGTGTGGCCCGTGACTGACTCCGACGTCTCTTTCGCCGACGGTCTGATGGCGGCGGCGGCGATGGCGACCGTGATGGTGGCCCCTGCTCCTGCCACATGGAACGTGTCGTTGCCGGCATCTTCACACGATTAGACTGTGAAAAAACAAAGAAAAATGTATGGTTACTTTGATTTGTTCTACAAACACAAAAGTACCACATATGGCAACATGGTTGAATCGAACACTGACCTACTTTACTGACATGTAGCTAGTTTTAGCTATATGGCCAGTAAACGAAAGTCATTGTTCGGTTTGAGCCGTGAGCCGAGCTGAGCACCACAATGGGACAATGGTGGTGTGTTTTGTTAGTATTGTAAGTACACTGAGGACCGGCAGCGTATTGGTGGCATGGTCTACGAGCGAGCGAGTATGTGCGCGAAGCACTCCTCAACGTAATCGTCCAACCTCACCACAACGTTTCACCTCTTAAAATCGTTCCTCGTGCCGTATGATGCACAGCCCAACAGCGCTGGGCGTGGCCGCTGGTAGGTAGGCAGTTAGTGTGTGTTCGTTGTTTCCATCCATTCCGACAAGTCCACCATGATTTACGAGTCCGACTGACTGCAGGGGACTTGTGCAAAAAAAAAAGACAAGTCCAGCACAAGCACCATGTGATGGGTTTTTCGTTCCATCTTCCGATCATCGGATTGTTTGACTATTGACTATTGCATTGCATACCTTTAGGCGCCGGGGGACTTCATGCAGAAAAGAGAAGTCCACACACCAAGGCCTATAACCAAGGCCATGATGGGGACTTCTCTTCTCATACACAACACACACACGTCTCGACGGACACGCGCGCACCACCACCATATGGTGATGATGAGCGCGGCCGGAAAATAACCACCGCACCTCACCGCGCCACCTCACACACCTCACCAAGGAACCACCGCGCCACCTCACACAGAGCACACACCAAGGAACCTGCATCAGCACCAGGGGGCAACTGTCGGGTGACCTTGCGTCCTTGCGGACACGAAAGCTGTTTCGTAATGGCTCGCAATGTCCTCTTGTGAACGCGGGAGACAAGTGCCCTGCGGCGAGCCGATCGGCCAACCGCAGGTGAATGTCTCCGCTCGGATAATCGAGTTCAACGGGCTTGAGCCCTAGGCAGTTTCACGTACTTT